>NW_026719003.1:0-32881 GCF_029784015.1 Lycium ferocissimum | reverse complement strand
ACTTTGGCTTGTTTGAAGTTTAGTGGGATGCTTGTGATATATTTTTGCATAACGTCGAAGTTGGTTAGATTCGTACGATGTTTGTTGGCTTAATTTTAATGTATGAATTATTTCGGAGTATTTTTATTATTGTTTTGATGGCTATTATTGGTTGTGTTTCAGTTTCTATTGAATAAGAATATAGCAGGTGCTGTAGAAAAAATAGGCATTGCTTGCCAAAATAATACTAGAAATAATGAGGGACTTACCGATAGAGTCCCTCGGTAACAAGTGTAATTGCAAATATCAGATTTTCAGGTTGCCGAGGGACGTCCCTCATTATTTTCAAATATCAAAGTACTTTTCATTTAGCTTACCGATGGACATTCCTCGCAAATGAAAAATATAATTGTTAAATATTTTATTTATCGAGGGTTGTCCCTCGGTATTTAAAATTTTAATTTAATTAACATTAATATACCGATGTATGTCCCCGCAAATAATATATCAATATTATATATATTTCATAAGTACCGAGGGTCGTCCCTCGAAGATATTTAATTTTGCATGAATGTGAGGGAAGGAAAGTACCGAGGGATGTGCGAGGGTCTCCATCGGTATTTGCCGAGAGTGTCCCTCGGTATTATTTACCAAGGGTCAAATTACCCACAAGCCTAGTACTGATGGCGTCCCTCGGTAAATCCAATCCCGGTTACCGATGGACGTCCCTCGGTAAATTCCGTAGGTAAATCAGGATTTTTTAGTAGTGACCATTATCTGGAAACATAAGTTTTTCATTGTTTTAAAAAAGAAGAATTTGTATTATTTCTTCCAATGATGCTTTAAATGAAAACATATTCTCATAGTAGTACTAGAGATGCTGGAAAAGGTCATTGGCATTCATGTTCTTCGCGGAAAAGGTAAACTAGAAGAAGAAGAAAAAGAAAAAAAAATAAAAGAGAAAAAGAAAATATATATTAATAACTGATATAAAAAGAAAAATGGAGGAGAAGAGAAGTGGGAGGAGGGCGTGAAGAAGAAGAAGGGTTCAGGGGTTGTGCAAAAATTAGTTTCTTTAATTTAAAAAGATTATTATTATTATTATTATTATTATTTTTGTAATTTACTCTACTCGCTACTTTTTATATTATAATTATTTTCTACCACATCAGCTTTTTGTGTGATATTAGTTCATCTGATTAGTTGGAGTATGAACTCGACTTTTCACGACAAGTTTAGGGTGCAATCCATGTCTTTTCCCTCCTAATTTCAAAAAACATGAGCAATGTTAATTGTTAACATTCTAAACCTTTATTCATGCCGAAGGGAAAAGACCATTGTTTGACAACATAAAATTCCTACTTTAAAAAGAAAAAATATTTTCATACTAGTACTAGATAAAAAGCATAGTGTGATGAAACAAGGAAGAAATAATTTATTTTTTCCCTATGATTCTTAAACTAGAAGTGTAGTTTTCTTAACACGAAAGGTAGGTATCGATATTAGTGATGTCTTCTCGTAAAAATATTTGTAATTTGATGGTAAAACAATAAATTTATATTCCCTGCTTAATATAGCAAAAGTTGTTTTCAGGGGTAAAACTAATGTTCCCGACTTAAACATTATATTTTTCCTCTTTCATTTCCTTTTATTTTTTAATCTTTGCTTTTTTTCCTTGAAAGCCAATTTCAAAATATTTTGAAATGTTTCGCAGATTGTTCTTATCTTTTTGTTTGGTGAATAAAGAAATTATATCGTAAAATATGAGTCATGGTAGAGCTCCTTATGCAATTCTAGTATAGCAATTACAATTTAAATTTCTATCAAAGGTGTGTCACGTTTTAATTTTATTTTGTTGCAAGACTAGTGCAGGAAGGTCTCTCAGAGTCCAATTTAGACAAAAAGAGCATTCTAGTGATTTTTTTCAAACTAGATTATACTTTTTAAAAGGAAAAAATGTAAATATTGTAGCTGAATTTACAACTGTGTACACATTCTTCGTAGAGTACTATATCCCCTGAACAATCGAGAAGTAAAATTAGTTCATCCTGATATGTCACACTCAAATCTGAAATAAGTGGTAAAACACACACACCTATCCCGATCTGACACGTGCATTTTTTACTTAGAGAAAGGTGTAGGTGGTGATGTATTGTGTGTTGAGGTTGATACGCCCAAATTACACCTTTTAAAATAGGAGTAAACGATCGTTGTCCAATATAGAACCCAACAAGGTTAGGATTGAATCCCATAGAAAATACAATGAAGAAATATACTTGTTAAGTGTAACGTTCGACTATTAGTCTATATTTCTATGGAAAGGGGTATAATAATGATTTGTTTGAGGATTGTTGACTAACTTTATCGCTAACTGTTGTTAAAAAGATAATCTATTGGTAAAAGGACTAAGGTTGTGGTTCCAAAGGAAAGTAATGCGAATAGGTATCAATCTAACTCCTTTATATGTCTAGATGTAATTAAATATGGGCTACGCAGATTTATCAAAAGTCTCTCGACCAAATCGGTAAATATCATTACTAAGCTTTCTCAAGCCCCAGAATGTCGAAAATGTGAACACCCATGTTATTTCAAGTTAGTTTTCCTATCTCTAGCTCATGCTATTAGATGGAGTTTAAAGCTCCAAATCCTTGCTATCTACTCTTTTGCTAACTTTTACTTTATTTCTCAAGCAAAAGAAAAGTAACTAGGCACAAATAATGTTGTACACCATTAAATGACATTAAAGCTTGAAGAGTAAATAGAAAAACATCTTTAACATACAAATGGAGTTTGAATGCAAAAACCCAATCACATAACTAACACATTTGGTCCCACAACCTTAGCTAATGGGATTAGCTACTCATTTCCATTAAATAAAAGACAAAGATAAAGAAGGTATTCATAAATCTTACAATGGTTTATTGTAGAAGATGACAAAAAGAGTGTAAGATTCCTCACTACCCAACAAGGTTTGCCTTTAATGCTAAAGGATGACAAAAATAAAAGTGGAGAATATTCAATGTCCTACACGAAGCACTAGGTAAAAGTATTTATAGGGAAGGTCAAAAAGTAACCAAAACGACTTAACTGAGCAATTGTGGACAAGAGAATACGGTCACATATTGAGTATGCAACCGCATTTGCCTCACATCTTCTGCGTCCTGATGTTCTTTCTAGCAAGAGAATGCGGCCGCATCCTGAATATGCGATGCCGCATTCGCTCCACAAGTTGTCCTCTTCTCTCAAGTTCACTAGTTGCCAAAAGGTGAGAGTATGAAACCGCATAATGAGAATGCGGTGCCGCATAATGATTGCATCTTAATGGTTTTGGCATCTTCAATAATCTGAGTTTGCGGTGGAACTTGCGACCGCATATCGTAGATGCGGTGTCGCATTCCCTACGCATTTGATGCTCTTTTTGCTATTTTTCTACCATTTTGTTCACCTTAGGGCCTCAGACTTATTCAACCTGAAAACACACGAAAACACTATGAAAACACAAAAAAAAAAAAAAAATACTTGAAAAGACTACTCAGAAGTATAAGTAGTGGATGTAAAAAATCTTAAAATCCACGACTTATCAACACCCCCAACTTAACCTTTTGCTTGTCCTCAAGCAAACAACACAAGACTTATGACTCACACACTACTCAACTGACCTACATAGGATGCATATGCCTATCGGTTGGTATCAATAATTAGAATACGCACATGCTCATTCAAACATATCAATCCCCTCTTGTCATTTCACAAATATAGTCAAGATGACTTTGCGACGACCACAAGCCTCAAATTGTGTCTAGAGATTACTCTTTTCATGTTCACACTTTATTGACTCACTTGAGTGGTTTCATTGACATCTAATGTTACAACACATGTGCCCTCACGAGAAAGATAAGTCCCTCACACACACATTTCAATTAATATCTAGGGACAAAAGGAGAAGCTCTCACTCACAAAGATTCTCAAGTGTCACAACTATCAAACTATAATCTTGCCCTTACTTTCTTTCCATTCTAACTCAAAAGTGTTTGGTTGGAAATTACAAAGGGCTTTTCGAGTTGTAGTGAAGGCTTTGGGTTGGGTAGGTTACACATTTGAGTACAAAAGTGACTTTCCCTTCCTTGAACTCTACACTTGACTTTATTTAGGCCCTTTCTTTGATTCACTAAGATCTTGCTTCCTTCCCCACCTTTTCTCCTTAGTTTCATCTTTTTATTTCCTTCTTTATTTTCAGCCCTTTTTTTTGCACTTATTGGTATTAACACTAAATGAAAAAACTTCCTTCTTTTCTTTCATTTTCTTTTTCTTTCTTTTTGTTCTTTTTCTTGGACTTATTTGTGCAAGGGCGTCGTATCAAATTTCACCAGCCACCAATCCACCTCCCATTTAGGTCAACCTTACTCACATGACCTCTTACCCCCCAACTTAGGCTAAAAGCCTATGTTAGGACTTAAAGTTCAAGGAAGGATGGGTTCAAAAGAGGTAAACGAAAGAAGTGTTATGGCTTGTAATGTGGCAACAAGAAAGTGGTGTAAAGGCTCAAAAGGGTTAACTACTGATACATATATGCATTTGGTGGTCTAAAAAGGCTAAAGGGGTTCCATTAGGACCCTCAAAGATTGCCTAAGCTCCTTTCTCCGACCGACACAATCAAGATTGGCTTAAATAGAAAAATCGGGCAAGCTCTAGTTGACACAAGCGATTACAAGAGTTTTCATGCAAAAGATTACCACTCATGGCACATGCATTGTTCAAGATAGGTCAATAACTTCTAAGACAAGCTCAACTCATGCATTCAACAAAAGAGTATTCAAGAGTCACAAGGTAAGGCATATGTTGTCCCAACTCATCATTTCTCATAAAAACAAAAAATAAAATTTTGGAGGGGTCCACAATGACATGTAATACTCTAATTGTACTGATACCAAACAAGTCATGCTGACATCCAGACCCTACAAGGCTTAGTTCCCTTAAGAACGCGCCCAAATATCTATCATTGGGACAAGCCAACTCAAAACTACCTAAAAAAATGTCCAGGATAAAGCTAATACTACAAAACAAAAGAAACATAGGCAACAACACAACATATTTTTAAATAAATAATAAAACAAAACAAATACATAATATCCGACAAACATAACAGTATCAAAATTATCAAACTATATCCACATCAAACTCAGATTTTCAACCCACAAGAGAATAGGGCTACCCTCCCCCACTCCCGACTAAAAATAATGCATTGTCCCCGATGCAGCACACGTAATCATAAGGAGGTGAGAACTCCCTGTAACACATCAAGCGTCGTCACGAGCCGCATCAGAAGGAGCTAAAGCAGGCTCGGTAGGTGGAGCAACAGTGTTGGCTGGAGTGGGCTCAGGAATCTAGGACTGAGATAAGCTAGATCCATCCGCTGGTCGGAGAGGAGCATCGCATACTCCTCTTGTGCGGATCTATCAAGTCCATCATGGAATGCTCACAGGCTTTCTGCGTCTGCTGCGGAAGCTCCTTCTCAGTGCGAGCAATCGGGTGCTCGTGCTGAAGGGAAACTACAATGGTAGCCTGGAAAATTGGGTTATCTGTGGCGTCAGGGAGATTCTTGAAATCTGGAAAGTCATAATAACCCGACTCCCCATCACCCTGTGGCTCAACCTTAGTATCCTCTCCTTCCCTAGCAGTGGAGTGATCGGACGAACTTTGTGTGGCCTCAGCCGGTACCCTGCTAATGTCCTGTCCCATCTCATCTCCAGTAGCCATGGCCTCAAACAATAGAGTCCGTGAGGTAATAAAATATACCCTCAGCTGTGCAAGATCACTCTTAACTCCTGTCAAGAGGTCTGTCTCCCCGGACTCAATCTTTACTACTTTCTTTTCCAAAGGCCTCAACTTTGGCTGTCAAATCCTTATTAGCCTCGACCACTACTATCTTGATCATGTATGGGAGGGTTTGGATGAATTTGGAGACTTCAGAGTCGACCAATCCCACAGTCTTGGCCATAGGCCAAAAATCAGCAACTGAGGGAGGATGGACCGTCCCCGCTGGGCTGGGAGCGACACCACTGGCTGTGGACCCTGCAATAGTACTAGTGGAGGCTGACCCAGAGACGGCACTGGATGGCGTGGGCAAGATAGAGGTGGCATCCCTAGCCAACTCCTCAAACCCCGCTGTCAAATCGATGTACTGTGCCTTAGCCTTTTTCTGCTTCCTCTCGGGATTTTCTTCATCAATCAGCTTCAAAATATCTACAGTACCGCTCAAGCTGAAGTCCCGATAGAACCAACAAAGGATGGGAACTTTTTCTCTTTTGCAGAGAGTAGTGACTAGACATGGGAATGTGAGGGCCCTCGTAGTCCGAAACGCTCTATAAAAAATGTGGTAGTACATGAGCTTACCCACATTCAAGTGGATCCCATCCATGATACACGCCAAGAGAACGGCTTTGGGAAGCCCCACCAAAGTCTCATTCTGGGATGGCCAGAAGCGACTACTCACAAAGGACAGCCAAAATTTAGCTTCAATGTTCAGGCTGGCCTTTAAAATCTTAGTGTGGGGCTGAATCCATGGGGGAGTGGTTCCAGGAGTTGCTATCTTCTCAACCACCCAAGCTTGTTGGCCCTCAATGGTGTCCTTTTAGATTTTTTCTTCATACTGGCAATGTGGAGTGCCATTGTTGTCGAGGTAAAGCCGATTGATACCTTCTGGATATAATGAAACTATCTCCCCACGCACTTTCACGCCACCCACGTAACGCTTTTTCTTCCCCATGGTGGCCCTCAAGCAAGCAGCCACCCACGTAGCGCTTTTTCTTCCCCATGGTGGCCCTCAAGCAAGCATAAAACTCCTTAACCAAAGTAGGGACGTAGATACCTGGTTCCTTAGTGAAGATCATCCAAAGCACAGAACTCTCAAGAATACAAGGAAATGAGTCTCAACGCCCTCGCATGCTAATTTGCTTCTCATAGTTGAAGGAATGCCTCTGTTCGTAGCGCTCCTTCACCCTATCATCCTGAAATTGGAGTCCATTCTCATATTTAATTCTTCTTTTTTATTTGCTCTTGCAATATTTGTGCTTTGACACCACTAGTTCCGGGGGCCCGAGTAGTCTATTGTGGCCTTGTGGGAGTAGTGGGCGGGCCCCGCCGCCCGTAGGGCTTCCTCGCACTGGAGTTGGCAGCTTACGCTTCCCTGACCTCTTTCAATCATTGGATGTGTCTTTTTCAGCAAGGGATTTCCTTCTTTGAGTCATGCTGTACAATTAACACCCATTAAATGCAACTAACTAAAGAAAGCAAACAGAAAAAAGAAAAATCTTTTTGATGTTTTTGATTTAAAGAAAGCAAAGAAATCTTAACAATTACACACACGAAACACGGAATCAACTTAGGAAAGGAAGCAATATGCAATTGCAAGATGAGTATGCGACATCGCATCTGGTGAATGCAGTCGCATTTCAGCAAATGGATATCGCATACTTGAAATGCGGAGCAAAATGCGACCAATCTTGAAGATGCGGTGTCGCAAATTGGTCACATATTCATGATATTTACAAACTTTACTATCCAGATGGGCCATGGAGTATGCGGAGAAAAATGCGATGCATCTCAAGGATGCGATGCTGTATTTTGCCCGCATACTCAGGTTTTTGATGACCTTACTGCCAGACTACATGGAGAATGCGATTCAAATGCGGCACCGCATTCTAGGAATGCGACCGAATTTGGATTATCTTCTCCATTTTTCACCCTTAGAAGGATTTATAATTTTTGGGCGACCCAAAACCTATCCCAATCAAATTAGAGCCTACAATCACATTGCTACCCACAATTCGAACCCATTGACACAAGATACCCCAATTATCATGCAAGCACAACACATGTAAACAAATTACATCAATCACACAAACATGGCATAATGTAAACATACAATGTAGACTCTCACAAGGATATTTCACACGTAGCACTCAATTAAATGCAACAACAAGTTCAAGAACTTGAGTAGGTCGTGCTTACATACCTTGAAATGAGAGATGTGTGCGAGTGAAGCAAGAGGCGCATGATTTTGTAATCGAAGTGAGAACTTGCGCTCATGAAAGGACCGATTAAGAAAGGAGATGCTTGAAATCGTCGATTTGGGGGTATGGGGTAGTGCAATGGTTGCAATTTTTAGAAGGGGGAAAGTGAGGATTTAAAAAATGAAGCGCCTATTTATACTTGCCTGAAATTTGTTGAGAATGCAGCTGCATTTGGAGTTTGCGAAGCCGCATTCTCTTTGCCATTTTACACTACCTGACCTGGCACCCTTGGGAAAATGCTACCTCATACTTGATAGGATTTTGAAATGCGGTGTCGCATTTGGCCCGCATTTTTCTTGATTTTCTTGTGCTCACTGGATTTTTGGGATCGGATATGCGGATTAAAATGCGACTGTATCTCGAAGATGCGATGTAGTATTTTGGTCTCATTTCTGGTGTTTTTGCTGTTTCTACTGATTTTTAACTCCCGTTCCAAGTGTTGTAATTTTAAGACTTCCCTTTGAGTTCTTCCATCAGTATTTCCCTGCAACTTGTATCCTACACACTTAAACAAACGTTAAACATAAAAAGACTTGAGTTACCTCCCAAGAAGCGCTTGAGTTAACGTCGCGGCACGACAGTTTTAACCCTTTCATGGTTCATTGAGGTAGGTGATCTCAATCGTCTTCAATTCATTGGGTAAGCCCAAGTAGTGCTTAACCCACTGCCCATTCACTCTGAAGTACTTTTCATCCGGACAAAAATCTCTATTGCTCCATGTGGGAACACTTGTGTTACTTCAAAGGGATTGGACCATTTGGATTTCAATTTTCCGAGAAATAACCAGAGCCTTGAGTTGAACAATAACACATGATCCCCGGGGCTAAATTCTCTTTGCAAAATCTTCTTATCTTGGAAGTGCTTCATGCGGGCCTTGTAGAGTAAAGAGCTAACATAAGCTCTAAATCGAAATTCATCCAGCTCATTAAGTTGTTCCAACCTTAAGTTTGAGGCATTATCCCATTCTAGATTTAACTTTTTCAAGGCCCGCAATGCCTTATGTTCAAGTTCCACCGGAAGATGAGAAGCTTTTCCAAACACCAATTGATAAGGAGACAAGCCGATTGGTGTCTTGTAAGCCGTTTGGTAAGCCCATAGAGCATCATCCAACTTCTTTGACCAATCGGTCCTATTTGCATTTACTTGTTTGGAGAGTATACTCTTGATCTCCCTATTTGACATTTCAACTTGTACACTTGTTTGGGGATGGTATAGGGTGGAAACTCTATGCTTGACTCCATACTTCTCAAGAAAAGTCTTGAATAACTGGTTGCAAGAATAAGAACCCCCATCACTAATGATTGCCCTTAGAATTCCAAACCTTGAGAAGATATACTTCTTCCAGAATGCGGTGACATTTCTTCCTTCATTATTAAGGAGCGCGACGGCTTCCACCCATTTTGACACATAGCTCACCGCTACAAGGATTTACTTGTTATTGTAGGAGCACACAAATGGACCGGTAAAATCAATTACCCACATATGGAACAATTCAACTTTAAGAATCGGTGTCATTGGTAGCTCATGCCTTCTTGAGATACCCCCAATCTTTGACATTATCATAAGCTTTCACAAAGTCATAGGCATCTTGATAGATTGTTGGCCAATAAAAGCCACTACAAGAACTTTAGCCGCCGTCCTTGAGCTACTATGGTGTCCACCAACTGGTGATGAGTGACAAGCCTCAATGATAGGCATCATCTCCACTTCAGGAATGCACCGCCTTATGATGTTGTCGGCGCAAAATCAGAATAGATATGGCTCATCCCAATAGAACTTCCGGACGTCACTCAAGAACTTTTTCTTTTGGTGGAAATTCAAATCTTCCGGCATGATGTCACTAGCATGATAATTAGCAAAGTCAGCATACCGCAGAATCATATCATGTGACCCCGCCATCACTTGCTCATCCAAAAATGATTCATTTATTTCAAGGCCATCCAATGGACGCCCACCTTCTTCAAGGCGAGACAAATGGTCCGCCACTTGATTTTCACAACCCTTCCTATCCTTGACTTCAAAGTTAAATTCTTGCAAGGATCCAACGTATTAACCTCAACTTTGTATCTTTCTATGTCATGAGGTAACGAAGAGCCGCATGATTGGTGTGAACAACCACATGGGTTCCCAACAAGTAGGCACAAAATTTCTCAAAAATAAAGACAATGGCAAGTAACTCTTGCTCGGTGACCGTGTAGTTCATTTGGGAATTATTGAGAGTCTTGCTTGCATAGTAAATCGGATGAAAGATCTTGTCACACTTTTGGCCAAGCACGATTCCCATTGCAAACTGATAAGTTGATATTTTTCAACTTATTTCTTCCTTAATCTTAGATTTTTGAATTGTTTGATTGAGAAATAGTGTATTTACTATGGTTTACTTCAATTTTATAGATTTATATGATTAAGAAGTGATCATGAAGAAATCAAGTGAAAAACAAGTCAAAAAGAGGTCAAAGTGAGAAATATGACAAAAGCGGCTAAAAGTGCAAAAGTGGCCAGAATTGCAATTTTAAAAATCTGAAAACATGGAGGCTTTTTTTTGTATTTTAGTGAGAAAAATTGGGGGAACTACAAAAGAAGACATGAGAGACATTATTCTCGTCTTTGGCCATTTCATACAAGTCTTGGAGAGCTTAGGGTTCTTACGCTCACACTTGGGTAATGAAGATTTGAAGACTTTTGATAAGAAGTTCTTAATCCTTTACTCATTTCTTCTTTTCCTTGCTATGTATTTACTATTTAAGTGTGTAGTACTCTATTCCATTACTTGAAACTTGTTTATAAAAAAAATATTTAGTTAAAGTTTTGTATGAAACTCTTGTTATGCTTATGTATTGAATGATGTTTATCTGTAATGAAGTGGGTCATTTTTTAAAAAATTAATCTTGTTCTTGGATGTTTGTTAAGAAATAATCTAACCCTAGGAATCGCCTATTTACTTCAATTTGAGCTCGGAAAAGGAAAATTGAGGTTGGAAAAGATTAATTAACATGGATTTGGGGCTTTAAACCCATCTACTAACTTGAGTTAGGAATAGGGTAGTTACTTGAGGTTAAATTGATTGTGCTTAATATCATACTCTAAGGCTTGGAAAAGCTAGAGTGAAATTCATTGATTTGGTTGGAAGACTTTCAATGAGATTTTAGAAATCATTATCCATTAACATAAACCGGCTCTTAGTTGTAAAATCATAAAATATATTGGGTCATTACTTGAGAGTTCCTTTTATCTATGGGTTCTAGGTTAGTTTTATCTTTGTTAGTTTTTAAATAAAAAATCAATTATTGAAAAAGTGTTTGGCTTAGCGTAGTTAGTGTTAAATCCTTTACTTTCTCAAGTGCTTTTATATTGTTCCCTATGGATTTGATCACGAATCATAGTTTGGTAAATTATATTGCATACGATCATATACACTTTCTCTTTGAGGAGTGGATTTGGATGTTCTCACCAACCCACTAACATCACACATGAGTTCAAAAGGCTTAGACCAATCTGGAGCAATAATGATAGGTGCCTACGTGAGTTTCTCTTTCAAAAAATTAAAGGCCTTTAAGCAAGAATCATCAAACACAAATTTTTACTCCTTCTTCAACAACTTGCATGTAGAGTTGGCCACTTTTGAGAAATCCTTGATGAACCTTGGATAAAATTTGGCATGCCCAAGGAAACTTCGGACACCTTTGATGGAGATAGGAGGAGGAAGCTTAACAATGACTTCAATTTTGGCTTGATCAACCTCAAGCCCTTTTCCGTAATTTTGTGCCCCAAGACTATGCTTTCTCTTACCATGAAGTGACATTTCTCCCAATTGAGAACCAAGTTTGTTTCTTCACATCTCTTTAATACTTGGGCTAGATTCCCCGAGCACTCACCAAAGGAATCCCTAACTACGGAAAAGTCATCCATGAAGATCTTAATGGACTCCTCAACCATGTCGGAGAAGATGGACATCATGCAACGTTGGAAGGTTGCGGGTACATTGCATAACCCAAAGGGCAGTCTCTTGAAAGCAAAAAGTCCCACATGGACAAGTGAATGTTGTTTTCTCTTGATCTTCCGGGACAATAGTGATTTGATTATATGTCACACCCTTACCAGGAGTATGACAGGCTCTGACCCGTAGGCCGGGAACCACCTAACTTATCCGTTACTTTGAACATTATAAACCATAACTCAAAGAACACTCGCACGCGAAAAAAGGCCCAACATAGGAATATTCGGTCATTCGGACATATGTACATATGCGGACCGACAAGGTCGCCACAACACAACGTATATCATAAAGCCGGCAAGGCTAACGATAAAGTATCAAGAGCTCAAAATAAGGCCGACAAGGCCACCAATATATTATACCATAATATGAACCGGTGGAGCTACAAAACATCTAACTGTACACACACGTCTACGAGCCTCTACATAGAATACAAATGATCATAAGGACAATACCAAATAGATTTCAGCTCCGAAGTAAGTGGAGTGCTTATGAGAATCTGCTAATAGAACACCTACGGGTCTGATCCGTCTCCCTGCCTACCTGCGCGCATGAGCGCAGCGTCCACAAGAAGGGACCTCAGTACGAAAAATGTACCGATTATGTAAGGCATGAATAACAACATAATATAGATATGGAAGGTAACATGGAATAAGAGAGATAACATCGTACATCCGGATGCCTCATCGGGCGGATGTCATGCGTATGCTCGCCTTTTAAAAAAAAAACTTTTTCTTACATACATATATATAATATCATCATCATAACGTACCCGGCCTTTTCGGAACTCGGTGTGTAACGTACCCGACCCTTTCGAGACTCAGTGTGTAACATACCCGGCCCTTTCGGACTCGGTGTGTAACGTACTGTGGCCCTTTCGGGACTCGGTGTGTGTACCAACCGATCGGTGGTTGCACAATAATATGTACCCGACCGACTATAACGCGGCTCGGTGTAGTAAAATACATACATACATACATATATATATATATATACATATACATATATACATACATACATATATATATATATATATACACATATACATATATATATATATATGTATAAAAAGCATGCATGAGAGCCAAATAAAAGTTATAACTACTTCGGAGTGGCGTAAGGTCAGTAACCTCCGATTTTCATTATGGAATTATCATCATCGTTGTATCTCACCTTGAAGGAACAATTATTATAAGGTAAGATCAACAACAATGAATAAAATTGAGAAAATCATGAAATAATCTCATAATAGTATTAACATCATAAGCTTTGGAATTTCTAGAATTAAAATCATCATCATCATAATCATCATAGAAACATTCTCATCTTTAACATCGTCATTCATATTGTAAAAACATATCCAGTGTTGTTGCCATAAAATCTTATAGAATCATAAATCTTTGACTCGGAAAATAGGGACATTTTGGAAAATATTTATGGATTATCAAGAAAGAAGTCATGCCTTTGAATTATGAACTCTATGAATTATGAATTTCTAGCTTTTGAGAATAAGAATATTCTTGGAAAACATTTATGGATTCACATAAAGGGATCATGGGACATTTGGAAAACACCTATTGGATTCATAAGAAAGGAATCATGCCTTTAGAAGAAAGGGACTAGCCTTAACATACCTGTTCAACCTCCGATTATCCACACTTATTCGTCCGAATTCGTGAGTCTACATTTAAGAGGATTCACACTATCATTAGACTCATCATAGTATACTTATACTAAACTTTCAAGTCAAACTACTCTATGCTCTGCCGAAAATCGGGCAGCATCTCCCCTGTTTATATGCCTAGCCCGAAACCCCAATTCAGCAACCAACAACAACAACATCAATACCAACATTAACAACATCACTTTCAACACCAACATATGCCATAAAACATCCCACACGCTGTTTTCCAACTTCTATAACTAACCAACTTACTATAAAATTATTTAACGACTTTATCTCCGTAAATAAGCCTTAAATAATACCAAAAGAGAAAGATTCATACTTTTTTTTTTCTTGTTAAAACAGTAATATCCTCAATATCCCATGCTAAAATCCACCGTAAAACAATACTAGAATCACAACCATGCGTTACCCGGACCTAAACCACTACTCCGCTACTTGAAAATTGCTCACTTTTTAATACCCTCACTCTCCCTTCTAAAATCTGGAAATTTCTGGGCTAAAATCTGGTGACAAAAAGGGGTTATTACCTTTATATAGGGGTCAAATTCGGGTCGAGTTCACTATAGCAGTTTACTGTAGCAAGTCGGTACTGTAGCAGTACTGTAGCACGCGTTGCTGCTTTGTCAGCCGAACTTGTAACATCCATAATTCTCTACTCCTATGCCCTATCGACGAGCGGTTTGTTGTGTTGGAAACTAGACTCGATGAAATTCATTTTAGGATTTTAAAAACACCTTAAAACTCCTTATATACCTGGACCCCTCCAAAGTTGACCGGAAATTTTATCCTTAATTCTGTCAACTTTTTTCAAATTTTCGATAAACTTATTTTCTTTGATTTGCTTGGTCCCAGAATTTTTCAAAACTCCCCTATCATTTATTATACTTGATAATGGTCATGTTCTTGTGTTTCAAGATTGTCCTTCCCGATTACGACTTACGAGATCGCAATTCATCCTTTATTTCATTGTTACGTACTTCCCATGGCTTGCACCTTTCAAAACTTCATAGGACGTCTCCGATACTCCATTACTACGGTAAAGTACGTGGCATGCTCATGCTTTGGAAGTGCGGGGTGTTACATTCTCCCCCTCCTTAAAAAACATTCATCCTCGAATGTTGAGGTAGAGTTCGCTCTGAGGTAGATGTCAATATTTTTACCTGTATTTGTCGATATTTACTTTACTTGCTTGTAGTCTTACCGCTCATTTAAAGTCCGAACTTATCCGAATTACACAGTTTATCCTTCTTCTTTTGTGGCCAAAATTTATGCCCGTACTCAAGGTCGTCCCTTTTCTTATTACCTGTCTGTCTACTAACTCTTCATGCTTTATCGTTCTCATTGTATCTTCAGTCTCCGTCGTTTACATTCTTATATGCTCTTTTATCCAGTACTTACCACATACTTTTATCTAATTTTGATCCCATATTCTTTTTATTCAGAATTTCTTGTTCTCTTTGATCTCCATGTATCTTTCTTACATTTTACAGATGTCCCAGGCCTTTGTCTTCTTGGAGTTTACTTATTCTTGTTCTTCCTCCCTTAAAGATAACCTCAAGACTGGTCACATTTTAGTATCCTTTGCTTTCTATAGCAGTTGAATTAATCTTTGATGTACTTTATCTTTTAACTAGTTTAACACCGAAATGTCTCGCTTAATTTCTCTTTCAATTGGACTTCTGGCACTTGGCTAACTAACGATAATTCTTGTACTTATATAAAAAACGTCTCAAATCCATTCTTTAATGATTCATTTCCTTCAATTTACTCTTAAAGTTTCTGATCCTTAGTTCGGTTAATAACTTAGGGGTGAATTCAGAAATTTGTCGAAGAATAACCAAGATTCCTATTCATGCAGCAAATTCGAATCTTTTCATTCTTTCCTTTGTCTGTAACCTTTATTCATCCCTTTTTCCAATAAGAGGCATCATGTTTCTTGTTCCACGAGGTCCCATTGTCACCCGCTTGTTCCAATCAAACGTGATATACTTTGATCATTTCCTTTGGGGTTCTCCTTCTACTTTTAACCTTTGGCCGATTCTCACTTAATACGTCTTTCCCATAGTTTGACGCAATCATTTGTCATTTCGGTTTATCAATCAAGCGGATCTCTTAATTCCTTAAATGTCCATCTCCTTTATTTATAACCTTGAATTATTTTCCTGCAATCTTATCTTCGTCTACTTCCATGATTTCACCTTCCGTTGACTTAGTCCCTCCTGATTCGTAGCCCTCTATTTCTCTGCTAGTGGACAACTTTCTTATTCGGCTGTGGCACTTTTCGTTGCTCGCTTCTCTAGTGTTACTATAGATTATCCCTCTTAGTACTAATCGATTTTACATACATATCATCTCATCTCCTTTTTAATTCTTTGGTTGACTCCTTAATTCCTTGCATTGTCATCATAGTTCCACCTATGGTAGCGCCCAGATGGTTTGTCATAGCATTTCCTTGCTAATGGCTTGTTCTTCTCATTAATTACTCTACTTCAGATTACTCATCCAATGCGTCAAAATACCATAGCCAAGGGATTTATATTCCAATGGGACTCAATTCGACCCATACAACAATCCTCAGCACCATTCCTTATACACTTGTATATAGCATTTTCTTATCATCGTTGTTATCTCCCATCACAAGATTATACTTACAACATACTAATGATCATATCTGAAGCTAATCTACTGTTCAAAATATCTTCAAATCCACGTTTGAATATATCCTCTAATTTTCTCTCCTCCAATTTTATCATCATTACAAACTAACTCATAAGTTTGAGACTAAAATAAAATCTTCCTTAATCATAACTTCCTTTCAATACGAGTGTGCTTCCCTTTTTAAGTCCTTAGCTCTCCTATACCAGCGGCTAATTGAGACTTAACTAGCTTCCATTCTTCTTCAAATATTTATTGTCGTCCCCACACCATTTTACTAGCCATTTCATCAGGATGGTTATTTATATGGTCCTATGACATATGCTCTCGCAATTTAATATAAATGGTTACTTATGATTTCACAATGCAAGAAGTATTTTCTAGTCTCAGGCAATACTGCTGTCATGCTATCCATAGGCATACCGTCTTCCTTTCTTTTAATGATCATTGAAATTCCTAAAAATATTCCTCTTTTAAAACTCTCACCTCTTACAGTGCTACAATTTCTCTTTACTAATCTCAACCATCTCTGATACTTATCCTTGGTCACTTGTATGCCTTCTCACTTCTTCAGTTACCTTTTTGGGGTACGTTTGCTGTATATTTAATTGTAACCAAAAAAATTTCTGGTACGACCGATTCGAATCATAGCACAGAACACAACGTATTGCATTGACAAAACTTATTTTCTTGATTTGCTAAACCTTCATTATCTTGTCATACCTTCTTTCCCATGTAAATACTCATAATATACTTGCATTTAGTCCATTTTCACTTTTCTTTAGCACATCCTTGTATTAGTTTATCTCGAATTTCGACTCCTTCAAGCCGGTACATTTCCTTCTTCTGTACTTGGCAATATTCTAATTCATCTAAGAATGTCCTCATATACCAGTAACATTCGAGTATTGACCATCTTTGGTAGTCAATTGGCCGACCCTAGCGATCCTTCAACTTCTCTAGTCCATATAATGTCGGAGTTACTTTTATCACCTGGTTTGACTTATTTCTCTTTTGCTAACTAGATTCTTGTATCAAGTCAAATGTCCACACATATTGGACACAACTCAAACCGCTTCCTTCCTTCATGCCTAATAGTCCCCAGGTTAATGAATCAATGGTGACATCAAAATTCGTTAGGCTCTTTATAGAATGCCCGACTATACCATGCTCCTTCAGCCGTAAATTTTTTTCATAGCTATCCTTTCCCCAGTACCCTTGAGATTCCTCTTACCCTTGGTTCCTGATTCCGAGTTGAGTTTATACCATACCAGTAAAAGCTGATACTTTCTCTCATTCATTCTCACGATTCGTCCTTTCCTTGATTTAGCTCATAGTGTCCCATAGTTCCTCTTAGCTAATTGTTTGTATCATAATCATGCATCATAACCTTTCTAATGTCCCACCGATTCTTGTTCTCATCATGAAATTTTTGTAAAAGACACCCTTTTCTTTCTTCCTTTGTTCATTTCTTATTCCCTTTACGATATCATAGCTTGCTCGTATATATGTCTATTCCTCGTATATTCGTCCTGTTTCCTTTATAATCGCATCTCTATTCCAAGTCCACTGTCTTGTGCCATCACTGTCTACCTTTGACCAACCTTACTAATTTATTAAGCTTTCTCTTATCATCGCTGATCACATAACTTCCTTTAATCAATTTATAACCGCACTTTCTTGTACTTACATCCCGAGGTCCTCCTTGATTTCCTTTGCTCTTAAAGTGCTCTTTCCTATTTGCCACTTAATTATATACGCACGGAAGTTTGCGTAACATTCCACTATGAATACAAACCCATCTTGATCTCGTATATATATATATACATACATATACATATACATATACATATATACTTCTAGGGTGAAACTTCCCCGTACTCGTTAACTTCCTCTTCCATAGCAATATCTCTTTGTTATCTTTTACTAACCAATCTAATCTATAAATCGTAATACCGTATTTGAGTTCCTAATGTGAACTCTCTTTATGTTTCCAATAGGTCTCAATCCTCCGAAATCTCGAATGCAACTCATTCCACTTTCTTTATTTACTAATCATTTTTTTTCCTCCAGGGTTTCTCCTTTAAATTAAATTAAAATCATTCTGAAACTTCTCTTTGAAAGCATCGCATAGTTGTTCCTTCAATCATGACTTACCAAATGGCTGATGGTCACATTTTCTCTTTATTCTTTCTCTATAAACATGCAAACAATTCAATTTCCAAAATTTCGATAGAGTTTCCTCTATAATTCATACTACCTCATTCACCGCACACGGCCAAAATACACATCCAATGCCCCTTGTAGCAATCACAAATGCCCATAATATCTTGCTCGAGTTCTTATATCAACGTCTATCCATATTAATAAAAAAACAGAAACATACCTTTCGAATGAACAACTTCAATTCTCAGCAATTACCTCATAGTGGCGTAATCACCTGCTTATCTATGATCAAAACATTTGGGTTAGAATCGGGACATCATATCCTATGATTTAGCTCTATGGCACGATCTAAGATAAGAAAGAAAGGTCAATGGTTCCTAAATGCCTACTTGCAACCTCTTGTTTATAAGTGTGGCGCGCTTCACGCACCCATAAACAAGACTCTGCCGGACACGGCTTGTAGACATTTCCCAGGATGAACTGCTCTGATACCACTTTGTCACACCCCTACCAGGAGTATAACGGGCTCCGATCCGTAGGCCGGGAACCACCTGACTTATCCGTAACATTGAACATTATATACCATAACTCAAAGGACACCTGCACGCAGAAAAGGCCCAATATAGGAATATCTGATCATTCAGCACATATGTACATATGCGGACCGACAAGGTCGCCACAACACAACGTATATCATAAAGTCGGCAAGGCTAACAGTAAAGTATCAAGAGCTCAAAATAAGGCCGACAAGGCCACCAATATATTATACCATAATATGAACCGGTGAAGCTACAAAACGTCTAACTGTACACACACGTCTACGAGCCTCTACATAGAATACAAATGATCATAAGGACAATACCAAATATTTCGACTCCGAAGTAAGTGGAGTACTTCGAGAATCTCTTGATAGAACACCTACGGGTCCGATCCGTCTCCCCGCCTACTGCCTTCGCGTGAGCGCGGCGTCCACAAGAAGGGACGTCGGTACGAAAAATGTTACGAGTATGTAAGGCATGAATAACAACATAATATAAATATATATGGAAGGTAACATGGAATAAGAGAGATAACTTTTACATCCGAATGCCTCGTCGGGCGGATGTCATGCATGCTAGCTTTTAAAAAAAACTTTTTCTTACATACATATATATATAATATCATTATCATAACGTGCCCGGCCTTTTCAAGACTCGGTGTGTAATATACCCCGCCACTTTCGGGACTCGGTGTGTAACGTACCCGGCCACTTTCAAGACTCGTGTGTAACGTATCCCGACCCTTTCGGGACTAGGTGTGTAACGTGCCGGCCTTTTCGGGACTCGGTGTGTAATACCAACTAATCGGTGGTTGCCTGATAGGTGTCGTGCCGGCCGACTACGCGACTCGGTGTAGTAAAATACATACATACACATACACACACACACACACACACACACACACACATATATATATATATATATATATAAAGCATGCATGAGAGCCAAATAAAAGCTATAACTACTTCGGAGTGACGTAAGGTCGGTAACCTCCGAATTTCATTATGGAATTATCATCATCGCTATATCTCACCTTGAAGAAACAATTATTATAAGATGAGATCAACAACAATGAATAAAATCGATAAAATCATGAAATAATCTCAATAATCTCATAGTAGTATTAACATCATAAGCTTTGGAATTTCTAGAATTAAAATTATCATCATCATAATCATCATAGAAACATTCTCATCTTTAACATCGTCATTCATATTGTAAAAACATGTCCGTTGTTGTTGTCATAAAAGCTTATAGAATCATAAATCTTTGACTCGGAAAATAGGGACATTTTGGAAAATATTTATGGATTATCAAGAAAGAAGTCATGCCTTTGAATCATGAACTCTATGAATTATGAATTTCTAGCTTTTGAGAATAAGAATATTCTTGAAAAACATTTATGGATTCACATAAAGGGATCATGGGACATTTGGAAAAAACCTATTGGATTCATAAGAAAGGAATCATGCCTTTAGAAGAAAGAGACTAGCCTTAACATACCTGTTCAACCTCCAGTTATCCACACTTATTCGTCCGAATTCGTGAGTCTACATTTAAGAGGATTCACACTATCATTAGACTCATCATAGTATACTTATACTAAACTTTCAAGTCAAACTACTCTATACTCTGCCGAAAATCGGCAACACCTCCCCTGTTTATATGCCTAGCCCGAAATCCCAATTCAGCAACCAACAACAACAACATCAATACCAACATTAACAACATCACTTTCAACATCAACATATGCCATAAAACAGCCCACGCGCTGTTTTCCAATTTCTATAACTAACCAACTTACTATACAATTATTTAATGACTTTATCTCCGTAAATAAGCCTTAAATAATACCAAAAGAGAAAGATTCATACTTTTTTTTTCTTGTTAAGACAGCAATATCCTCAATATCCCATGCTAAAATCCACCGCAAAACAATATTAGAATCAAACCATCGTTACCCGGACCTAAACCACTACTCCGCTACTTGAAAATTGCTCACTTTTTAATACCCTCACTCTCCCTTCTAAAATCTTGAAATTTCTGGGCTAAAATCTGGTGACAAAAAGGGATTATTACCCTTTATATAGGGGTCAAATTCGGGTTGAGTTCAACGTAGCGATCGTTGCGCGATCGTAGCACTCGTTTCTGCTCTGTCGACCGAACTTGTGACGTCCATAATTCTCTACTCCGATGTCCTATCGACGAGCGATTTGTTGCGTTGGAAACTAGACTCGACGAACTTTATTTTAGGATTTTAAAATACCTTAAAACTCCTCATATACTGGAGATATATCCCTCTAAAGTTGACCTAAAATTTTATCCTTAATTCTGCCAACTTTTTCCAAATTTTCGACAAACTTATTTTCTTTGATTTGCTTGGTCCCGAAATCTTCCAAAACTCCCCCTTATCATTTATTATACTTGATAATGGTTATGTTCTTGTGTTTCAAGATTGTCCTTCCCGGTTACGACTTGCGAGATCGCAATTCATCCTTTACTTCATTGTTACGTACTTCCCATGGCTTGCACCTTTCAAAACTTAATAGGACGTCTCCGATACTCCAATACTACGGTAAAGTACGTGGCATGCTCATGCTCTGAAAGTTCATGGTGTAACATTATACCCCGAGTAGCCATCTAGAAAGCAATGATAATCTCTTCCCGCAAGCCCATCAAGCATTTGATCCATGAAAGGCATTGGGAAGTGATTTTTCTTTGTCCAATAATTCAACTTCCTGTAGTCCATGCACACCCTCCAACCGGTAGCCGAATGAATTGGAATCAATTCATTCTTGGCATTTGGCACAGCGGTGATTCCATACTTTTTGGGCCCACATTGGACCGTGCTAACCCATGGGCTATCCTGTATTTGGTACACAACACCGACGTCCAACCACTTGATGATTTTCATTTTCACAACTTCTTGCATAGGAGGATTCAACCTCCTTTGGTGCTTAACACTAGGCTTACAATCTTCATCAAGTTGAATTTTATGGGTGCAAATTCAGGGAGGAATCCCTTGGATAACTGCCATACACCACCCAATTGCTTTTTTGTACTTTTTCAAGATCGCCAACAACCTTTCTCTTTGTTCCTCTGTCAATCGGGCGGAAATTATCATGGACAAAGTGTTGTTTGGTCCAAGGAATTCATACCTCAAATGTGAGGGAAGAGGTCTGAGTTCCAAGCTGGGAGGCTCAATGATCGAGGGCTTTGCAGGAGGAGTTTCATGATTTTCTAGATCAAGATCAAGCTTTTTCGAATTGTAGTGGTATGACCCTAACCCAACTAATACATTAACCGTTTCCTCGAATTCTTCATCATTTCCCCATCATAGCTCGTCAAAACTGCAGCCAACATCTCACCTACATGTTCATGCTCAACGGTTGACTCCATAGCTTCATCAATTGTATCAATTGTAACGGTTCACTTTTTACGCGACAGTTAAGGCGTAAAAGGCTACTACAAACTCGTTGGTGCTCTTTCAAACTTTGTTTTAAAAGAGTCGCCACCAAATTTTTAGGGAATTAGGAAAACTGGTTTTGAAGGGTTTATTCAAATACCGTGAAAAAACCTTCGTAATCCATAGTTCTAGGTAAGGATTCTGATAATGCCCTGGAGAAGATGTTAGGCACCCTAGTATTAAGGATCCGTACTATACGGTTGACCTTCAAATTCCAAAGTATGAGTATTTGCCTGAACTATCTATTTAGTGTTTATTCTCACAAAAAAAGGAAACCGTCATTTTGCAAATCATTTTTTTTAAGGAATTCGAATATGTTCCCCTTACATACAGGGTATTGTAGTTTTCAGATTTGCAATATCGGGTAACCTAGGGCTCTGATACCAATTTATCACGACTCGTTTTGGGCTCGTGCGTGCACCTACCGTTCCCACCTCAGTAGGTGAACCCTTAAATCAATGTCCTCAATCATAAACATAATAAAATAGCGGAAGAAGTAAATGACATAAGTCTCACAATATGATATAATATAGATAAGTGCGGAGTAACTGAATCCACCCGATGTCGATGCAGTCGGACAAGAGCATCTAAAATCCGAATACTAAGGTCTGAATAATAATACATAAATGTCTCAAATCATGTCTTGAGTGAAAAGTAAGACATAAGCAAAAGATGAGTCTTCGAGGTCAGCGGACGCCATGCTCACCCTGGAAAACTCAAGTAGAAGCTGAGGAGTCGATCAGCCACGAGTCAGAGAAGTAGATCCAGCCTGATACTCTGCATTCATAAAAGAATGCAACAAGTGTAGGTCAGTACAAATAACAGTACTGGTAGGCATCATAGGCCAACTAAGTATAGTTAACATAATCCAGAAAATAACGCAGATAAACAAGCAAACCAATCACGCATGGAACAGTACAATCATAATCGAGTATCCGTCAACACCTATGCAAGTATCTAACCCCAATATGATAAGTCTGAGTATATCCAATCCTGGGACAATCAACAATAGAATCAACACCACAATCGTCACAGTACAATCATCACGACATCTCACTCAAGTCATAATGCAATGCAATGTAATAGTGGTATGAATGTGATGTCATGCCATGTTATGCAAATGAGATGTACACATGTACTTCGGACGAAAATATCGATGTCTCGACAGTACAACCCAGTGTGACTCGCGAAGTCTGAGTGCCACCCGTCCCGAATCTTTGCCAAACAGACAGACGGGACCACGCTAATTGCTCACAGGGTGAGTCTCACCGGCACCACTCTGGGGGACCCGCGAATCCCATGCACTACAATCGAATTCGGGACAACATCGAAAATGGCCATAAACAACGATGCCCGAATATACCATCGGACGTCGGCCTCTCACAATCACTCAAAAGAGTTATCAAATATCAATTTCATAAATCAACGATTAGGAATTGAACCTCGGACATCGACCTCCTCACAATCACTCAAGTAAAAGAGTTTATCAAGTGTCAGTTTCATATAAACAACGATTCCGGAAGGGATCTGCGGACATCCGCTTTTTTCATAATCACTCAAGTAAAAGAGTTTATCAAATGTCAGTTCACTCAATTAACAATAACGAATCATCACCGGGAATCGGCCATGCATGATAATTATGAGGGAATGCGTGCAATGCATATATCAATCATCAACAACAAGATTAATATCATAAGTACCTCGACGAGGGTACGCGATAATAATGCATCACATCACAATACCAACGTTAGGGTATGCCAACATATATAATCAAATACCAACAGCGGGCACGCCAAAAGTATATCAATAATCTCAAGTACAAACAGTGGGTAAGCTAATAATATATCAAGTACAATACCACCAACGGGTATGTCAACCCTATCCAAATCAGGACGACAAGCGACCTTCGTTATCTACCAACTAATCATGGCATCAAGCCAACACAATTTAACAATCAACACACATAACGGGGTGGCTAGTCCCAACACACATCAGGGCCCAACCTAAATCAATGTCCATCCCAACTTCACACCCGAAGGTTCACATGCTGTCTTCGACATCATAATCTAAATATGTGATTCACTATACTAAGTCTCACCAAAGGTAAACCATAACCTACCTGGACTGCCGAACTACAACACCAACAAGTCACTCTATCGCCTTGCCCTTTCTTTGAAGCTCAAACTCAAAGTAGTCTATGCATAATCGAATTCTAAGTTAGAAATCATGAATAATGATATTAATATTGCTATGATATCAATTAGGTCCATTTTAACCCTAGAAATTGGGAAACCGCCCCATAAGCCTGCACGAAACGAGAAATTCACGGGTGAAATACCAAATTGGATCCTTGGTAGTCATAATTTCGTCATTAATTGTTGATTTAGCTCAAGAATTATCCCCAAATCTGATTCTAGTAAAAATCCCTAAATTGGGTATGAACCCTAATTCTCCAAATCCGAAATTCAACCTTAAAAGTGAAAGATATATGATCACTAAGCTTAGATTCGCCATATTTTAGTATTACCATCATCAGTTTTATCAATTATAACCCTAGGGAGAAACCTCCCAAAACCCTTCTTTAAATTCTACTACTAAGGGATTGAAAAGGGAAGAGATGATTCTAAGATGATAATGATTAAAGAGAAGTAAGAGATTAGACCAAGCTTTACCCTCGAAAAAATTCCTCAATTTATCCCCAAGAGCAGTCTTCCCAAGCTCCAATATCGAGTTATGACATAATAAGGGTTTAAGTCTCATTTTAAGATACATTTAATGCAATTCCACAATAAAGTAGCGCCATAGCGAAGGACTTGCCGCTATCTCGACAGATCGTATCGGTACATTTCTCACATGACCGCCCCAGCAGCCACGATACTGCCATAGCGGTACCATTGGGGCGGCTCTGGTGCCACCGTTGCGGGCACCAGACACCGTAAAATGCCAATTTTTTTCTTAATCTTCCATCAAATTTCCGGGTTATTCCCGAGGCTATCTGCTCACATCCCGACCACCTAAACTCATATAAAAATATGCAACAAACACACTCGTGGTCTCAAAATTTCCAACGGAGGTCCCGTTGACCCAATCAACCACCGATGCTTACTTCTCGTTTTCCATCCAAAGTCCCGAGATGCACCAAAATACATTGGGAACCGAGCCAATCACACATACCAGTTTTAGACAATCATCCGGACCTCTCGGAGGCAACAAAACTCCGAAAAAGGTCTGATTGCCCAAAAGTCAACCTCGAGTCAAAATGAGTCAATTACCGATCGGAAGTGGCGAAAGTGCCAAAAGAGCCATAACGACCAAACAGATCATTACATCAGATACCAATTGAGCCGTTGCTGTCCTCGAGCAAGTAAAGAAGAAAGTAGGGAAATACCGATCGGTGAATAACGGGGATATCGGCTACGGCATATCGGACTCGGTCTCTAAGTAGCCTCTTCCACAAGGCGGTGCTTCCATTGCACCTTCACAAAAGCAATCTCTTTGGACCTCAATTTTTGAACCTGCCTATCTAGGATTGCGATAGGTTCCTCCTCATAAGTCAAATTCTTATCAAGAAACATAGAATCCCAACGAACAATGTAGGTACCATCGACGTGGTATCTCTTCAGCATCGAAACATGAAAGACCAGATGGACTCCTGCCAAGCCTGGCAGCAATGCTAACTCATAAGCTACATCGCCTATACAATCCACAATGTCAAACGGGCTAATGTACCTAGGGCTCAACTTTCCCCTCTTACCAAACCCCATAACACCCTTCATAGGTGAAACCTTCAATAGAACCTTATCACCAATAGCAAACTTCACATCCCGAACCTTCCGGTCCGCATACATCTTCTGCCGGCTCTGAGCCGCCACAAGTATAGCCTGAATAACTCTCACTCCTTCAAGGGACTCCTCGATAGATCCATGCTCCCAAGTTGAGCCTCGAACCCATCGAACCAACCAATCGGAATCTACACCTCCTACTATATAAGGCCTCGAAAGGCGCCATACCAATACTCGGCCCGATAAACGTTTGCGTACGCAAACTCTACCAAGGGCAAGTGCTGATCCCAATGACCGCCAAAGTCAATAACACATGCTCTAAAAATGTCCTTGAGCACTTGAATGGTCCGTTCGGACTGGCCATCGGTCTGGGGATGGAAAGCTGTAGTAAAGTCCAATTGGGTACCCAACTCGTCATGAAATGCTCTCCAGAATCGGGAAGTGAAGAAGTACCCCGATCAGATACAACAGAAATAGGGATCCTATGTAATCTCACAATATCTCGAATATACATTTTGGCTAAATTCTCCACGGTATAAGAAACCTGAACTGGAACAAAGTGTGCGGACTTAGTCAATCGATCCACTATCGCCTAAATAGAATCAAACTTTCCAAGGGTCTTCAGAAGACTGGTGACAAAGTCCATGGTAATCCTCTCCCACTTCCACTCGGGAATGGGCTTCCGCTGAAATACCCCACCGGGTCGCTAGTGTTCATAATTTACCTATTGAAAATTCCCACACTTAGCCACAAAATCAACTATATCCCTCTTCATACGGCGCCACCAATAGTGCTGTCTTAAGTCACGGTACATCTTAGTCACTCATGGATGAATGGAATAGCGAGAGGCACAATGGGCCTCAGATAAGATCAACTGAATCAGATCACCAACACGAGGAACGCATACGCTTCCTCTAATCCTCAGAATGCCCTCAGAATCAATCAGGACCTCCTTGGCCTCACCATTCGATACCCTATCTCGGATCTGGCTCAACTGAGAATTCTCAAACTGATGAGCCTTAATCCGATCCAATAATGATGATCTCGCCTCTATACAAGCCAAAATCCTACCCGGGATTGAGATGTCAAGGCGGACGAAACTGTTGGCCAGAGTCTGAACCTCCATGGCCAACAGATGCTCAGAAACAACCAACCGAGTACTCACCGCCTTGTGACTCAAGGCATCAGCCACCACATTGGCTTTACTAGGGTGATACAGAATAGAGATGTCATAATCCTTCAGGAGCTCCATCCATCGATTTGCCTAAATTGAGATCTCTGCGGGTAAACATATCTTGAAGGCTACGGTGATGGGTAAAAACCTCACAATGGACACCGTACAAGTAATGCCTCCAAAGCTTCAAAGCGAAGACTACGGCCAACAACTCCAAATCATGGGTAGGGTAATTCTTCTCGTGAAGTTTTAACTGACGAGAAGCGTAAACTATCACTCTACCCTTCTGCATCAACACCGCACCGAAACCCATATGGGAAGCATCTGACGATAGACGCGTGAAGTCCTTGGCCTCCACGGGGTAAGGCTAGGATCGGGGCGTGGTCAAAAGAAGCTTGAGCTTTTGAAAGCTCTCCTCACAATCATCCGTCCACGGAAGGGAACATCCTTACGAGTCCAATGCGGTCGAGGATTAAGCAATGGTAGTAAAACCCTTCACAAAGCGACGGTAATAACTGGCCAAACCCATAAAACTACGAATCTCGATAATAGTAGTGGGCCTCGCCCAACCCCTCACGAGCTCAATCTTCTGTGGATCAACCATAATCCCCCCTTGGGACACCATATGGCCCAAGAATGACCAAAACTCACACTTAGAAAATTTAGCAAACAGACTATGTTTCTTCAACAACAACAGAATCTCCTACTGGAGTAGACACATGAACAGGTATATCTATGCTATCACAGGGTAAATCCCAACCAACGGCATAAAATGCAGATACATATGAATAAGTGGATCCAGGATCAAATAACATAGATGCTATTCTATGACGGACGAGAAATAGTACTGAGATCCACGAGCGTCGGGGCCTGCTACCTCGAGGCTGCCGGAAAATTAGTAGCAATTAGGCTCCACTAGGCCAGGTTGGGATCCCCTCAGAACTGCGAGTACCACCTCTGGGCGGATGGGACCCACCTCTCTCGAACCATAGGAAATGCGGTGGCCCCGTAGAGCACGACCTCTTTGAAAGTCCTGCCACCACCATGGGATGATACGAGGGTCCTCGGCGGTGAGTAATCTTGCCTAGGTCGGGGACATCTCTTGGTAATATGCCCAACCTCCCCACAAGAGAAACACGTAAGGGGAGTCGAGTGCTAAAACACGAAAACGGAAGACCTGGATGAAACGATCCTTGTCCCGATTTCGGTCTGAAAACTGGCTCTCGGGGAGCTACTTTGGCGGCTTACTAAAAGGAGCGGGGGTATCCGCGGAATACGGCTGAACGATCGAGAATAGAGGGGCTGCAGTGGCCTCGAAAAATTGGCAGGCCCCTCGTGCCGAGAACCCCCAAAGCGCAATGCGGCGTGGCCTCTTGTTACCACCGCTAAATGTGCGGCCTTGGCGCCCTCCAACCATCGCATGCTCGATAATGGATGGAAGGAAGCCCTCATAGACTCCGTCGAAGACAATGGATCTATAGAGCCCACTAGTCCTCTAACAAATCGTGCGATCCTGTCAACCTTGGTAGGAATCAACGGAGTAAGTATCGGGCCAAATAAGAAAGCGGATCACATAAGACTCGGGACATGCCCTGCAGCTTAAGGTGTAGAAAGCTTGCTCCCCTACGAGCCTCTCTCAAAGGCCGGAGCACATGCGCTCCGAGAGAAGCCCGGTGGGCGAGTCCCGAGTCAGCGGAGGGGAGAACCCTCGGTCGACATGCCATGAAATACCTCTACCACGTCTTTGCATCGCCGCTTGAGCGGTGGGACACATAATCGATGCCGTGGGTCTCCGCTATACCCATACGGTGCAACGGCTCATCATATCGAGAATAAACTCGTAAACGTCCTCCCGGACGAAGTACGAGAACCTGCGGTGGCTCTCCGGCACCGAACCTCCCTACCCGGATGCGATCGGCGGCGGTCCTTAACGGCGCCATCGGGCCTGTCCTCCCTCGAGCGGGTATAGCATCAATGCGAGGGCCATAGCTGCCGACGAGATGTCTTTACTATGCGGGTCCTGGCAGCAGGGGTCGTGCCCCAACCCTCGTACGTGATCCCCGGAAGTAGTAATGCGGCGGCGCTTTGCTGGCGTCAAGGTGAAGCTGGGATCCCTGGCCATAGTGTCGTACTGCATAGCCTGGTCGGAAGTAACCTCGGTACGTGTGCGTGCGGGGCCACACCATCACTACTGCGGTGCGAGGGTGCTGCGGTTGATAGCCGGGGCTCGGGGAGATGAGACCTCTCTCGTCGGCGGCCCGGCCTTCGGGCTGCACCCGCCAGGCGGGCGGCCTCTGCAACTGCGCAACCTCGGGTGCCAGCCATAGGCTGCGGGCTCCGGCCGCAGGCGTTGAGCCGTAGCTCGAGTCTCGCACGTACGACGAGAGAAGAGAATGAGAGTCGATTACGGTGGTACTTCCCGGATACCAATTTGAATAAAAGTAACCCGATGGAAAAAGAAAGATGAGATTTTCGAAATGTCCCATAGCCTCTACTTAAATAAGTACGGGCCTCATCGTGCCGATCCACGAGACTCTACTAGATCGCTCTTGTATAAAGATCGGGTAACCTAGGGCTCTGATACCAACTGCTCACGACCCGTTTTGGGCTCGTGGGCACCTACCATTCCCACCTCAGTAGGCGAACCCTTAACTCAATATCCTCAATCAATAAACATAATAAATTAGCGGAAGAAGTAAACACGTAAGTCTCGCGATATGATACAATATCGATAGAGGTGCGGAGTATGCGCCACCCCGATCTTTGATGTACGGTACGGTCATACGAGAGCATCTAAGATCCGAATACTAAGGTGCGAATAATAGTACATAAATATCTCAAATCATGTCTTGAGTGAAAAGTAAGACAAGCAAAAGATGAGTCTTCGAGGCCGGCGGACGCCATGCTCGCACGAAAAAACTCGAAGTAAGGTGGGAGTCGATCGGCAGCACGAGTCGAGAGAAGTAGATCATTTGATACTGCGTTCAAGCAAAAGAATGCGACAAGTGCAGGTCGGTACAAACAACGATGTGTGAGCATCATAGGCCAACTAAGCATAGTTAACATAATCCAGAAAATAACGCAGATAAACAAGCAAACTAATCACGCATGGAACAGTACAATCATAATCGAGTATCCGTTAACACCTATGCAAGTATCTAACCCCAATATGATAAGTCTGAGTATATCTAATCCTAGGACAATCAACAATAGAATCAACACCACAATCGTCACTGTACAATCATCACGACATCTCACTCAAGTCATAATGCAATGCAATAATGGTATGAATGTGATGCCATACCATGCTATGCAAATGAGATGTACACGTACTCACAGGATGGAAGTATCGATGTCTCGACGGTACAACCCATTGTGACTCGCAAAGTCTGAGTGCCACCCGTCCCGGATCTTTGCCAAACAGACAGACGGGACCCTGGCTAATTGCTCACAAGTTGGTCTCACCGGCACCACTCAGGGGGATCCGCGGAGCCTATGCACTACAATCGAATTCGGGATAACATCAAAAATGGCCATTCAACAACGATGCCCGAATATACCATCGGACATCGGCCTCCTCACAATCACTCAAAAGAGTTGTCAAATATCAGTTTCATAAATCAACGATTTCGAAATTAAATCTCGAACATCGGCCTTCTCACAATCACTCAAGTAAAAGCGTTTATCAAGTGTCAGTTTCATATAAACAACGATTTCGGAATGGATCTGCGGACATCGACTTTTTTCATAATCACTCAAGCAAAAGAGTTTATCAAATGTCAGTTCGCTCAATCAACGATACCGAATCATCTCCGGGTATCGGCCATGCATGTTAATTATGAGGGAATGCATGGAATGCATATGTCAATCATCAACAACAAGCTCAATATCATAAGTACCTCAACAGGGTACGCCAATAATGTATCACATCACAATACCAATGATGGGTATGCCAACATAATCAAGTACCAACGGCGAGTGTAATATATCAATAATCTCAAGTACCAATAGCGGGTGCCAATAATATCAAGTACAATACCACTAACGGGTATGTCAACCTTTGTCCCGAATCATGACGACAAGCGAGCTTCGTTATCTGCAAATAATCGTGGCATCGAAGCCAACACAATTTAACAATCAACACACGTAACGAGGTGGCTAGTCCCAGCACACATCGGGGCCCTAAATCAATGTCCATCCCAACTTCACTCACTGAAGGTTCATATCTTGTCTCAAAATGTCATAATCTAAATATGTGATTCACTATACTAAGTCTACTTTGAGGACTCGGATTAGGATAGAAGGCTAGGTGGCTTACCCTTTCACCATAGTAGTTGTAGTTTCGCTCATTTTGTTTATTACCTTTGGTTTATGCATACGATTGTTCTTATATTTGTTGGGTCGTTGTCTTTTTGATTATTTTATTTAACTATAGTAGTTAATGCTCCTTTATTCGAACTGTTCTACCATGACTTTCTCGCTTTTGGTATTCGTGTTATCATATTGTTTTCGATATGCTTGGCTCTATCTGACCTTTTGTCTTGTGTCCCTCTTATCTTCCTCTCTTATCCTCTCTTGAGCCGAGGGTCTTTCGAAAACAGCCGCCCTACCTTTCAAGGTAGGGGTTAAGTCTAGCCCGTACACTCTACCCTCCCCGGACCCACATGGTGGGATTATCTTTTGGGCTTGTTGTTGTTGTTTGTTGTATACTCGGTCTCACAGGTAAATCATGCCTACCCAATTGCAGACTGCAACACCAACAAGTCACTGTTACACCTTAAAAATTTTGTATGTGTCACCTTAAGGATAGGCTAATGTGAGCTTAAGGTTCATACTATAAGATCTCGAAGCTATACGAATATTTAAAGTTTAGTTGTTGAAGGGAGCGAAATGTAAGACGTGTTCAGAAAGGTTTCCGCTACAATTGGGATAATGTCTATTTAGAAATATCTTGAGGGGCTGCTATAGGGCCTATTGTATGGTTAATGAAGTATTATATAAGTGTCAAGAAGGTTCCACGAGGATTAGAAGTCAAGCAAATAAAAGTTTTATTTTTCCAGTTGTACGGCCAATCATGCGGACCGTATAAATTATACGGCCCATATAATTATCCGTAGGTTTTGACCAGAGAAGGGTGTAATCTGGCAAGGTTATACGGATCGTATAAAGTATACGGCCCGTATAATAGGCCGTATAAGTCGGGTCGGGTCACATTTTTATTTTATAAGAATGGACGACCCTCACTTCATTTCATTTCCCACCTTTCTTCTACACACTCTAAAGCTCCAAAACCCTTCTCCAAACACATTTTACTCAAACGAAGAGATTACAAAGATCAAATAGCAAGAATCAAAGTTTCTTGTTAAA
>NW_026719002.1:0-12401 GCF_029784015.1 Lycium ferocissimum | reverse complement strand
AAAAATTCTATTCTTTTGTCCAAGGCATATTTATGACTCTTATTCGTTTCTTGAAATTCGTATGCTTGATATGATGAAATATTGGCCCTTATGTCTTTGGAATATTTGATTTTCAAATGTTGCATAAAAAGCTTTGTTTTTAAAGAATTTCGTAACTACGAATGACGAAAGTAACTTTCACGGAAAGGCTCGGATTGCCTCGGTATGTTCGTAGGAGATTGTATGGCGTATGATGAGTATGTTTTCCATAGGCGGGCCCGGCTCGGGTCAACAAATCCGTGGGTCCCGCGATTCTTCTTTTTGTAATCTTGATGACTTTTGAAAGAATTTGGTATGGCTATTATCCCGATTTCCAAGTATGGTCATTTTACTTATCTTTCGAGTCTATGATAATGATTTTATACATATGGTTACTCACGATTACGCTCGTGCATTATTGTATCTTTCGCCGGTCCGGGGCCGATTCTTGTCGTGCGCACTTTGTTATACTCCGGTGTTATGCTGTGTTATGGTTCACCGAGCCCCCGCTAGGCGCAAGGTTCCGGCTTATATTTGGTGTTATGCTTTTGTGTATGGCGTTATCTTTAATGTTATGATGTGTGACGGGGATATGGAGATTTGAAACCTTACGGTGTTATCTTGTGTTATGGCGCCATCGACGGGCGGTAGCGACATATTTTTACAAGCCACTATGCATAATTTGTATTTTGAAAGTAACATTTTGGCATTTGGATATGCATTTACTTTGTACGTATACCCTTCGATTATGATTGATTTGTCTACTATATCTTACGCTGCATACTCGGTACATATTTGTCTTGTGACCCCCCTTACTTGGTAATTGCGTTTCATGCCCGTAGGTACGAACGTACGATTCGGTGATACGCGATCTAGGACACCCTTTTTTGCTGTTTGAGTGCTCCCACTTGTTCCGGAGCCCACATTTTGGTATATATTATTCGTTCATTGCGTATGTATTGGTTTGTTCGGGGGTACGGTGGGGCCTTTGTCCCGTCATATGATTCCGTTAGTGCATTTAAGGTACGTAGACGTATATGTGGGTTATACCTATCTTTACGGTGTGTTTGTATGTTATATGTTACGGGCGATCCCATTCGCCGTGGTAACCTTGTCGGCTTGCATTTGTATATGTTTTGGGCCGTTGCGACATTTGATAGCCTTCTTGCCGAAACACGATATATATATATATTTATGTTTGAGATGTGTTTGAGACAGTTTGAGATAATCTGAGACAGTGTCTGATATTTGTTTGCGCATAAGCCATCTGTATGTGATTCGAATTTGATGAATGTGTTTGGGTGCCCAGCTCGGGCACTAGTCACGGCCTACGGGGTTGGGTCGTGACACACGTGCTACGATGCTACAGTACCCAGGCTGCTACAGCATTGCTACAGTGACCCCGACTCGAATTTGACCCTATATAAAGGGTAAATGTTATATCTCGCATTTCGCACGTCGGAATATTTTTAAGATTGGTTGCGAAGAGCTATGGACAAGGTTATTTCCCGACTTTGTTTTACGACAAATGGCTTATGAATTTCGTTGGAGGGAAGCGTTAAGGAAAAATTTGGGGCCAAAGGTTAATTATTGAAAGTTGGTCATTCTATGAAATTAATGACTATGTGGTCATATTATGTAGGTGGGCCATGGGCCACATGGATATATAGGACAAGCTTATGAAAGATGATTAATTGAATCATCCTTATTATTATTATTATTCAAGAAAACTCTAGAGAGTTAGAGAGAATTTGGAAAATAATTTGGAGGAAAATAGGGGCACATGACCGGCCATGTGCCCCCTTAATATATATATGTGTGTGTGAAGGAATTAGAAGACAATTCATCATTGATGCCTTAGAAATTTCAAGAAAACTTGAGAAAACTCAAGTATGGCCATTCGGCCATATGCAAAAACCGAGAGAGAGAGAGAGAGAACCAAGGGATATTGATCATGAAAAATCCTTTTCTTCTAGCTTTCATACTAATTGAGAGGTCCTCTATGCCATGGAATAATTGTTGAAGCAAGAAAAACGTTCTTTCTTACAAAAAAATAAGCTAGCCGAGTGAAGAACAAGAGTGAGAGGTAAGGTTCAATCTCATTTTTCATGTGTTGTGGATGATTTGTATGTGTTGTGAAGTGTGGAAATGAATTAAAATCATGAAAGTATGGAAGATAGAGTATGGCCGTGTATGCGCATGTGTGTGGCCGTGTAGAGGGTGTTGTGTAGGGGTGGAGAGTTGTTTGAATGTTGCATATTTATGTGTTGTTGTAATGAGTAGAAAATGAATAAAACTTATGAGATTATATATGTTGAAGCTTGGCCGAATGGTGGCTGTTTGTGTGGAAGCGATGGACAAATTTTATTTGATATAATTTGGGTTGTCGTATTGTGAGTTCTACAATGTGAAATGAAGGTTTAATGACGTATGTTGGCGTTGCAATTGTTGTAGGCTGTTTGAAAGTTAATATGATTTTAACATGTTTTCTCATAATTGTAAGGATCATGTTGTAATGTATGGGATTGTGGATGTAGTTCATGAATTTGGAAGGTAGAAATGTGTTGTTGTTGTCCTTGTTGAACTTGTAGGATTTCGGGTAGTGTTGGGTGATGAATGGGCTGATTTGAACATCTTATGGACTGTCCGAGGTGTTCTCGAATTGTGTTTGAATGGCCTCGGAACAATATTTGAATACATGATCTTTGGTGTTAGTTTGAGTGCACGAAGTTTATTTGAATAAATGGAATATTGTCGACCTACGTAGAAAGGGATTGTTAATGTTAGAATGCGTTATGAATTGATTATGGACGTTGTTATTGTGATTGTTGGTTTGGGTGTTGTGATTTGGGCCGAGCCATAATTCTCGGGACGGTGTATTTACAGGGGAGGTGCTGCCGAAATCTTGGCAGAAAATAAGTGAACTTATTTGGAAGATTAAGACAAGTGTTGACTAAGAGTGAATTCTTATAGCTTTATGGTTGATATTGGGTAAATGTGACCAAATTGCGACTTTTGGCAAACTTGGAGGCAGGATTTGGAGAAGCTTAAGGAGCGGAAAAGGTATGTAAGGCTTACCCTTTCTTTCTTTGGCATGTCCTAGATGTAATAAGCTTGAATACGTGCTTCGGGGGCCACTCCAATTCTAGAAGTTCGAGATTGAATTTAGTTACTATTCATTCAATAGAATTGAACTTACTAAGTTACGCTTTATTGTAAAGAAATGTCCAAACGTACGTAACTTTTGAAAACGAAAGTGGAACGCTTTGAAATCTTCGAGGATAAGCTAATGAGATATAATGACCATGTTTTTATGTTCGTTACCCGACTTGACCTGAGGTGGGCCCACATTCCCCGAGACCTAAGTGTCTTGTTCTATTTGTCTTATGTCCGTAAGATAACTAAGGGAACCTTTGACTTTCGTTCTGAATTTAATATAAGTATCTGGTAACTCAGCTATGAGCATTTTGGTTTGACTATCCGCATGTAAACACTCCGACACGAATGATCTGATATGAATATTCTGACATAAGTACTCTGATGTAAATATTCTGGAATAGAATTCTGATATAAGTGTTCGGATATAAGTGTTGTGATATAAGTATTTGATACGAGTGTTTTGATATGAACATTCTCTGTAAGTTTTAATGTTCTTCATACACGATCCTGGATCGCTTGAAAAGTCCGAAGAGGTTTATGCGCTTCAGATGTCCATAACTTTCTGATACTAATTCGGAAGGACCCGAAACTTGCTTCTGGATCTTCATATGTCGGTAAGTGTATGTATTCATCGAGTCTGGATTTATGTGCATATGGTTTCTCACGACTGCGCTCGTGCAAGGCTCAATGTATCTTTCATCGAGTCCGGGCCGGGGCATGTTATGTTCTCGTGCGTACTATACGGTATGATTACGATTCACGAGTCCGGGCCGGACATGATCTCGTGCGCACTTCTGCATTATTCACCGAGTCCCTCGTACTTGCGGGGCGGGACACGTTATACGTATGTAATTATGATTTGATGGTACGGGGATGGTGGCCGGGATGGCACTTGACATTATCCACGAGACCGCGATGAGGGCGGGACACGTTATGTATATTTGGCACAGGATTCTGATCTGCATGATTCTACATTACCGAGTCCCTTAACAAAGGGCCGGGACACGTTATTTGCATATATGACATATGAGTCGGCTATTTATATGATCCTATTCACCGAGTCCGCTATCGGAGGGGGGCCGGGACACGTTTTATGCATATGCGGTATATAATATCATACGAGCACTCCGTGCATTACGTATTACGTCCGACGTATGTCGATATACGAACATTACTGTATATTACGTAGTATGTCCGTTATATGATACAATCTGAATATTTCGTATGTTCGGCATTCCGTCCGATATATGATTTTATCTGAATATTCTGTACATTCTGTACCCCGTCCGACGTGTGACATCACCCGTGCGTTCTGTATTTTTCCGCACCTCTTCGGACATGCGATCGGTGATTGCAGAATAAGTGTTTTGGTATACTGGTTGATTCATTTATTTTCTGTACACTTTTTAGCATATGAAATAGGTATGTATGAGTTGCGTCTGAGAGGTAAGCGTCTGCTATTCTGAGTAACGTATGTACCTGATAGATCTGTCCGTTTCTGTTATAGTCTTGTTTCTCTGTATTGCATGCCTTACGTACTCAGTACATATTCCGTACTGACCCCCTTTCTTCGGGGGCTGCGTTTCATGCCGCGCAGGTACTCCCAGATGAGCTGAAGTTATCATAGAAGACGTCCCAGCGGAGATGGCAAGCTCCAATTTCCCGGAGTGCTGCCGAGTCAGAGTTTGTCTGTTATGATTTCTGGAACTGTGTTAGAGACTTTGCAGACAGCGTCGTGGGTATGATATGTCAGTACGCAGGCGGCTCCATCCCGACATGTTGATTTGTGTTATGTAGTAAATTTTGTATGATTGCGAGATTTTGTCAAACTCATAAGCTTCATTATGTATTTCATGATTTTTCGGTTTAGACATTTGAAAAAAAAATTCATGTGCATAATAGAATGAGTACGTGGGTTCGCTCGGCTCCGGATGTGGGGTCGGGTGCCCATCACACCCTATCGGAAATTGGGGTGTGACAAAGTGGTATCAGAGCGAGGTCTGTCCGTGGGGTTGTCTGCAAAGTCGTGTCCGGTAGAGTCCTGTTTATGGTGTGAAGCGCGCCACATTTATAAACAGGAGGCTACGGGGCATCTAGGAATTGTTGACCTTCTTTCTGACATAGATCGTGCGATAGAGCCAGTCATAGGAGAATGAAATAAGAAATTCCATCGGTAAGCCTTACATACGACGAAAGGAGGTAAGTGTGGATATATTTGATCGATTACAGAGACCGACGGTTACGGATGGCAAAAGTGTGATATGAAGTTATATACTCGTAAGGTATTGTTGGCATTCGCGGTGTACGGATTTCGAATAATAAGAATTGGTAAAGGTAGTATGGAAGATCAAAAAGGGTAAAATAGTAAATGTACAAGAAAGGACGTGCTACGAGCATGTGTCGGAATCTGTGAAACCTTGACTGGCTCCAGATTATGTAATAAGGGTCATGTGTGGAAGTGGACGTGATTACACCAGCATTAGGGGACCAGAATCTGTCGAAGTTTCGAGGTTAAGCGTGCTAAGGTGGGAGGATGGGTGACCCCCACGGAAGTATGCAAGAAATTCCAAAGATTAGGCTGTAAAAGACAAATGAAAAACCAGAACGGCCTAAGTGAAATTAGAATATACAAAATGGTTGGAGACCATAAAAAGCCACGTAACGCGCAACGGGCTAGACTTGAGGAAAGACAGAAAGTACGTCACGACTCTGGAATTGGGATAGGCTTGAATAGTGCTTGGAAGTATTTTGTGGGTTAGTTGATACTAATTATATGTGTATATGTATATGAACATGTACGATATCTCATATGTGAGGGTATCAATAGAAAATGAAGGGAAAACTTATGGTAAGAAATTTTGCTATGTTATGCACAGAGTTGAAAAGAAGAAACAGGCATGAATGGATAATGGTTTAAGCATACCCCAAAAGGGGGGAAACGGGTAAGAGAAATGCAAGAGTGGGATAAGAACGGTTGATACGATAATGTGTTCGGTATGGGCGTCTGGGCTACCAACGAGGCCCCTTCCCTGAAGAATGTTAGTGAGACCGAAAAATTAACAATAAGTGTATAAGAGTCAGGATGGTATTTGAGGCAGTGTGAGAAGTTTTGCAGGAACCTCGAATGACAGGACACTAGAAAATGGAGGTGTACGAAGAAAAAGAGTATGACAAGAGGATGGTATTGGATAGCCTAAGAGATGATGTGAAGGACGACATTATAAAAAAGGGAGCTCCCCCGAGGCGCTTATGAGACCCCGTACGACTAGTTGAACATTCGAGGACGAATGTTCTAAAGGGGGGAAGAATGTTATATCTCGCATTTCGCACGTCGGAATATTTTTAAGATTGGTTGCGAAGAGCTATGGACAAGGTTATTTCCCGACTTTGTTTTACGACAAATGGCTTATGAATTTCGTTGGAGGGAAGCGTTAAGGAAAAATTTGGGGCCAAAGGTTAATTATTGAAAGTTGGTCATTCTATGAAATTAATGACTATGTGGTCATATTATGTAGGTGGGCCATGGGCCACATGGATATATAGGACAAGCTTATGAAAGATGATTAATTGAATCATCCTTATTATTATTATTATTCAAGAAAACTCTAGAGAGTTAGAGAGAATTTGGAAAATAATTTGGAGGAAAATAGGGGCACATGACCGGCCATGTGCCCCCTTAATATATATGTGTGTGTGAAGGAATTAGAAGACAATTCATCATTGATGCCTTAGAAATTTCAAGAAAACTTGAGAAAACTCAAGTATGGCCATTCGGCCATATGCAAAAATCGAGAGAGAGAGAGAGAACCAAGGGATATTGATCATGAAAAATCCTTTTCTTCTAGCTTTCATACTAATTGAGAGGTCCTCTATGCCATGGAATAATTGTTGAAGCAAGAAAAACGTTCTTTCTTACAAAAAAATAAGCTAGCCGAGTGAAGAACAAGAGTGAGAGGTAAGGTTCAATCTCATTTTTCATGTGTTGTGGATGATTTGTATGTGTTGTGAAGTGTGGAAATGAATTAAAATCATGAAAGTATGGAAGATAGAGTATGGCCGTGTATGCGCATGTGTGTGGCCGTGTGTGGGTGTTGTGTAGGGGTGGAGAGTTGTTTGAATGTTGCATATTTATGTGTTGTTGTAATGAGTAGAAAATGAATAAAACTTATGAGATTATATGTGATGTTGAAGCTTGGCCGAATGGTGGCTGTTTGTGTGGAAGCGATGGACAAATTTTGTTTGATATAATTTGGTTGTCGTATTGTGAGTTCTACAATGTGAAATGAAGGTTTAATGACGTATGTTGGCGTTGCAATTGTTGTGGGCTGTTTGAAAGTTAATATGATTTTAACATGTTTTCTCATAATTGTAAGGATCATGTTGTAATGTATGGGATTGTGGATGTAGTTCATGAATTTGGAAGGTAGAAATGTGTTGTTGTTGTCCTTGTTGAACTTGTAGGATTTCGGGTAGTGCTGGGTGATGAATGGGCTGATTTGAACATCTTATGGACTGTCCGAGGTGTTCTCGAATTGTGTTTGAATGGCCTCGGAACAATATTTGAATACATGATCTTTGGTGTTAGTTTGAGTGCACGAAGTTTATTTGAATAAATGGAATATTGTCGACCTACGTAGAAAGGGATTGTTAATGTTAGAATGCGTTATGAATTGATTATGGACGTTGTTATTGTGATTGTTGGTTTGGATGTTGTGATTTGGGCCGAGCCATAATTCTCGGGACGGTGTATTTACAGGGGAGGTGCTGCCGAAATCTCGGCAGAAAATAAGTGAACTTATTTGGAAGATTAAGACAAGTGTTGACTAAGAGTGAATTCTTATAGCTTTATGGTTGATATTGGGTAAATGTGACCAAATTGCAGCTTTTGGCAAACTTGGAGCCGGGATTTGGAGAAGCTTAAGGAGCGGAAAAGGTATGTAAGGCTTACCCTTTCTTTCTTTGGCATGTCCTAGATGTAATAAGCTTGAATACGTGCTTCGGGGCCACTCCAATTCTAGAAGTTCGAGATTGAATTTAGTTACTATTCATTCAATAGAATTGAACTTACTAAGTTACGCTTTATTGTAAAGAAATGTCCAAACGTCCGTAACTTTTGAAAACGAAAGTGGAACGCTTTGAAATCTTCGAGGATAAGCTAATGAGATATAATGACCATGTTTTTATGTTCGTTACCCGACTTGACCTGAGGTGGGCCCACATTCCCGAGACCTAAGTGTCTTGTTCTATTTGTCTTATGTCCGTAAGATAACTAAGGGAACCTTTGACTTTCGTTCTGAATTTAATATAAGTATCTGGTAACTCAGCTATGAGCGTTTTGGTTTGACTATCCGCATGTAAACACTCCGACACGATTGATCTGATATGAATATTCGACATAAAGTATCGATGTAAATATTCTGGAATAGAATTCTGATATAAGTGTTCGGATATAAGTGTTGTGATATAAGTATTTGATACGAGTGTTTTGATATGAACATTCTCTGTAAGTTTTAATGTTCTTCATACACGATCCTGGATCGCTTGAAAAGTCCGAAGAGGTTTATGCGCTTCAAATGTCCATAACTTTCTGATACTAATTCGGAAGGACCCGAAACTTGCTTCTGGATCTTCATATGTCGGTAAGTGTATGTATTCATCGAGTCTGTATTTATGTGCATATGGTTTCTCACGACTCTGCTCGTGCAAGGCTCAATGTATCTTTCACTGAGTCCCGGGCCAGGGCATGTTATGTTCTCGTGCGTACTATACGGTATGATTCTGATTCACTGAGTCCCGGGCCAGGACATGATCTCGTGCGCACTTCTCTGCATTATTCACCGAGTCCCTCGTACTTGCGGGCCGGGACACGTTATCTGTATGTAATTATGATTTGATGGTACGGGGATGGTGGCCAGGATGGCATTTGACATTATCCACCGAGACCCGCAGTAGAGGGCCGGGACACGTTATGTATATTTGGCACAGGATTCTGATCTGCATGATTCTACATTACCGAGTCCCTTAACAAAGGGCCGGGACACGTTATTTGCATATATGACATATGAGTCGGCTATTTATATGATCCTATTCACCGAGTCCCTTATCAGAGGGCCGGGACACGTTTTATGCATATGCGGTATATAATATCATCTGAGCACTCCGTGCATTCTGTATTCTGTCCGACGTATGTCAGTATCTGAACATTCTGTATATTCTGTAGTATGTCCGTTATATGATACAATCTGAATATTTCGTATGTTCGGCATTCCGTCCGATATATGATTTTATCTGAGTATTCTGTACATTCTGTACCCCGTCCGACGTGTGACATCAACCGTGCGTTCTGTATTTTTCGCACCTCTTCGGACATGCGATCGGTGATTGCAAGTCAAGTGTTTTGGTATACTGGTTGATTCATTTATTTTCTGTACACTTTTTAGCATATGAAACAGGTATGTATGAGTTGCGTCTGAGAGGTAAGCGTCTGCTATTCTGAGTAACGTATGTACCTGACAGTTCTGTCTATTTCTGTTATAGTTTTTGTTTCTCTGTATTGCATGCCTTACGTACTCAGTACATATTCCGTACTGACCCCCTTTCTTCGGGGGGGTCGCGTTTCATGCCGCACGTGTACTCCCGGATGAGCCGGTTATCATAGAAGACGTCCCGGAGATGGCAAGCTCCAATTTCCCCGAGTGCCGCGAGTCGAGTTTGTCCGTTATGATTCTGAACCGTGTTAGAGACTTTGCGGACGACGTCGTGGGTATGATATGTCGGGCCACCGGCTCCATCAAACTTTACATGTTGATTTGTGTTATGTAGTAAATTTTGTATGATTACGGCATTTTGTCAAACTCATAAGCTTCATTATGTATTTCATGATTTTTCGCCTTAGACATTTGAAAAAAAATTCATGTGCATAATAGGAGTACGTAGGTTCGCTCGGCTCCGACGTGGGGTCGGGTGCCCATCACACCCTATCGAAAATTGGGGTGTGATAGTAAAACCCCCTTTCACCGTACTTGGAAAAATTGAAAAGAGAGAGAGGAGATCACAAAGTAAGCAATTTTTCAAGCGACGGAGTATTAATCGCGGCCTAGGATAAACGCATGGATGTGATTCTAGTATGGTTTTGCGGTGGATTCAAGGTGGATATTGAAGATATCACTGTTTTAACAAGAATAAGGTATGAATCTCCTATTATTAATGTTAATTTAGGATTATTTACGGAGATAAAGTCGTTAAATGATTGTATAGCGAGTTGGTTGGTTGTGAAAATTGGAAAACATCGCGTGGGATGTTTTATGGTACATATTGGTGTTGAAAATGATGTTATTGTCATTGTTTTTGTTGTTGTTGTTGTTGTTAGTTCTTTGAATTATAATTTCGAGGCTAGGCATATAAACGGGGTGATCTTACGAAATTTCGGCAGATTCTAGAAAGAGTTAGTTCGAGGGCTTAAGGCAGGCCTATGAAGATGAGTCTAACAATAGTATAAATTTTCTTGAATATAGATTTACGAGCCTGGGAGGCCAAGCGTATAATAATTAAAGTAAAGGCGACCAAAAAGGTATGTTAAGGCTCGTCCCTCTCTTTCAAAGGTATGATCCCTAGGTTTTGATTTCATAAATGTTTCCATATTTTCCTTGTTATGAAAGGTTAAAAGTCTAAGATTCCAAGGCATGATTCCCTTCCTGATAACCCGTAAATGTTTTCCAAAATGTCTGTATTTTTCCAAGATAGAGGTTTATGATTTTGTAAACTCTTATGACAACAATGATGGACATGTTTTTATCATGATGGCAATGTTGTCAAAGATGAGAATATGTCTATGATGATTATGATGAGAACGATTTCATGTTTGAAAGTCTCAAGTTGCGGATTCAATATGAATATGAGAATATTGAGCTATTTCTTGATCCTTAGTTTTATTCCTTGATAATGACTCTATTTTCCAAAGACTTCAAAGTATATGAATTGACGCCTTATGAGATTTATGATCCTATTCTGTGTTTTATCTTGATGTTATTCTTCATTGATAGTCCTACCTTATAACAATTGTTCCTTCAAGGTGAAAGTAAAGCGACCATGATTATTCCATAATATAATCGAGGTTACCGACCTTACGTCACCCAATAGAGACATAACTTTCCTTGGGCTCTCTCACGTACGCTTATATGATATATGTATATGATATATATATATATATATATATATATGATATATGTATATGATATATATATATATGTATATGGGGAATATGGGAAAAAGGGCGAGAGCGTTATATACACGTAACCACCTGATCAGTTGGTATAATATGATCTCATCCCGGACGCGGGACATATGTGGTTAAATTGATCGGAGCTGACGCCTCGACAATATGATATGTTCTATTTTTTATGTATATGAACAAGAAATGTTTTTCAAAAGAAAGTTAGCGTGCGTGGCATCCGCCCTAAGAGGCACTCATATGTACAGGTCACTCTTTTATCTTACGTGTCACACCCCAACTTTTGATAGGGCATGATGGATGTTATAGCCCGTATTTTGTACGTTTGGATATTTTAAAGTCGTCGGGGAAAGTTAAGGGCGAGACCATTTTCAAAATTATTTTAGTGCATAAGTTGGTTATGAATATTATTTATGAATATTATTGGACGGAAATATTGAGAAAGGCTAGGGAGCAAGAAGAGAAATTTGCAAAATGGGCCGGAAATAATGGGAAGGTCGGGGACAAAATGGTAATATTGAGAAAAAGTCGAGGGGTAAAAACGGGAATTTCACATGAGTCTCTTGAATGTTCCAAAAAGGTCATATTGACCATGTGTGAGGAAAAAAAAGAAGAAGATGACAAATAAGTCATCCTTGCCTTAAGGAAATTTCAAGAAAAAGAAAGGGAAATTCTAGAAACGGAGAGAGGGGTACGTGCCCTCACATGTTGTGGAAAGCTATATATATATATATATAAATAAACGAGGGAGTTCATCTTTTAATTCAAGGAAAATTGGAGAGAAGACTTGAAAAAAAAAAAAAAAAAAAAGAAGTGGGAGAGAGGAGAAAGAGAAACACCGCCAAAGGGGCAAAAATTTAGCCCCTTGACAAAGTGATCAAAAAAATATATTTTTCCTAATATTCCTACCAAGTTGAAGTCCTCTTTAACTGCATTTGTTAGTCAGTAAAGACCACTCTCTCAACAAGCTACAAATTCTAGCTAAGTGAAGAAG
>NW_026719001.1:0-12106 GCF_029784015.1 Lycium ferocissimum | reverse complement strand
GAACTTTAAACCCTATCTCTTTTCTTTTTTTTTGGGGAAAAATTTGGGAGTTTCTTATTTTCTTTACTATCTCAAAACATGTACACAGAAATACCAACAATGCCTCACATGTACAAAATACATATACACATATCATATCATATCGCAGCCTACACAGGCTCCCAATATCATCAACAAGACACAAATGATAAACATACCTCGTATGCCCAACTCAAATGACACCTGTTACACTTTCCTGTTTGCTTTCCCCCTTTAGTCTTCAACTTGTATTTCAATCGCAAATTCAATATTGTGACACCTCGAAATTTTTCCGTACTTGAGTGACGAGTAGAACGATGAAGAGCTTCAGTATATGATGTGTTGTTAAGTTGGGAATGGCCAATCATGAATTTTGTGGAAATAATAAAGTTGCGAAGATTTCAAACGTTGGTCGTATAGTGCACAATACGGCTCGTAAAGTGATTTACGGACCGTATAGTGCGATCGTCCTCGCTCCAAAAATCTCAACTTTCTATTTTTCTTAAGCTTAAATACGTGCATGGAGGACAGACCGTAAACTATATATGGTCCGTAACCGTGGTTTACGACCACGTACCGACGACCGTTCATTAAAATCAGCTTTGTGATTAATATAAGTGGACCCTTTTCATTCTCATTTCATTTCCATACTTCACCTCCACACTTCAAGAAATCTCTAGAGAGTTCCAAACATTTCATCCATGAGAAATCCATAGAAATCAAGGATCAACAACAAGAAATCAAGAGGATCAAGTGGAGGAAACCCATTAAAAGTCATCCACATCAAGAAATCCCAAGAGAGATAAACTAGGTTTTGGTGCTAAGGGTGAATCACCACTCCAAGCTTGTTCCTCTATTATTTAAGGTAAGTTTCATGACCTTTACATGCTATTTGAAGTATTTATAAGTCGAGACTCATGAATTGTAGAAGTGCATAACAAATGGGTCATCAATGGACGAATAATGTCATTATTGGTTAGTAGTTGGCTCGAGTCATGGAAACGAATATGTTGATGATATAAATGTGTTATAAATGACCTATAGACATGAAATGAGTGTTGATACGAAAGAATACGACGATGGATTTTTAGTCATGATTATGGGAAATTGAGGTGAATTATGAAATGCGAATCATATGAATGAATGATGATTGTTGTTAATCATATTGTGATGATTATCATTGTTATATCCCGTATTTCGTACGTCGGGATAATACGAGTCAATCTTGATTAGTTAAGGACAAGGCCATCCCGAGATACAAAGTAGAGACTTTTGTTTGTTTTAAAGACTTAAGTTGTGTATGATTTTATGGGCATGGAATTGTTATGGAAACATTGGAGTTATATTCCATTTTTAGTAAGTGAGCCATTTTTGGAAAGTTGAAAATTAAAAAAAAAAAAAAATAGAGGGGCAAGGTGGCCGGCCACCTAATGGTGGGCCATGGCCACATGGATTTATTTTACAAGGGAATTAAAAGATGACTTAGTCATCTTGTCCACCAAAGTTCATTCTAGAGAAATCAAGAAAGCTTGGAAGAGAAGGAGAAAGGCCATACGGCCATAAACTTGAAAAATTCAAGTCCAAAAATTGATTCCAAAAAAATAATTTCTTCTAGTTTTCCTACCAATTCAAAGGTGCTAAGTAGCGTGGAGTCGTTGTTTCGGAATAGACTACTCGTTTTCTCTATCTACCAACTTTGGACAAGTTAGGAAGTGAAGAAGAAAGGTGAGTTTTAATCTTGTTTTATGTGCTATGAATGGATTATATGTGTTGTAGCATGCTAAAGAGGAAGAAATTCATGGTAGAAACTAGGTTGGAGTTGAAGCCGTGTACATGGGTTTGGCCGAATGAGTGTATGTTGCGTCAAAGGCAATGAATTAATTTTAGTTAGCATATTTTGATTGTTGTAGTGTGAAGAAAAGAACGAAAATCATCTTTGTGTGTGCATATGAGGTTGGCCGAATGGCTCCCTTTTGTGTAGTTGGAAATGAATGAATTGTCGTTATGTATTCTATGATGAAAAACGCAAGTTTAACGACTTAGAATAATGTTATGTTGGTTAAGAGATGATTTGGGAGTTTATGCAAATTTTATGTAATTTTCGCATTTACGAATATTGCATTGTTAGTGTGTGGCTTAATGGTATAAATCATGAATTTGGAAGATAAGAATGTATTTGATGTTGTTCTTGGGCTTGGGGACCAATTGGGTACAATGGAACAATATTTGGGTTGTTGGAAATATTGTATGGATTGCTTAAAGTGATCTTGTATATGGTTTGAATGAGTTTGGATTGGTAATCGAATATGTAAACGTTGATATTAGTTTGGTCGTAAGTAGTTGAAGAAAGTATATTATGAATGTTGTTGAAGTTATGTAGAAAGAGCTATTAATGTTAGAATACACTTTTGAATTGATTGTTGATGTTGTAGCTTGGTTGTTGGGTTGGTTGTTGTTGAAACGAGCCGAGTTGAATCTCGGGGATGTTATATGTATAGGGGAGATGCTGCCCAAACTGTTATAGAACAACATTGGTTAAGCTTGGAAATTGTAAGTCTCATGAATAGTAACTGGTCAATGTGACCATTTGCAGATTTTTGGCGAAACGGGAAGTGAATTTGGAAAGGCGTAAGAAGCCAATAAGGTATGTAAAGCACTTCCTTTCCTTCCTTTGGCATGTCCTAAGTGTGTTAGGCCAAGGTTCGAGCTTAGGGGACGACTCTACTCTTAAAACCCAAGTTTGAATTTGACTCTTTTTCATTCAATAGAATTGAACTAAGAAACTCATGTTTTGTTCAAATGATCGTTTAAACAATTAGTACTTGTCCAAATGGAATTAGATGGCCTTGAATCTTTAGTACATGACTCCATCGGCCTAACGATGACAAATTGGGTACACCGCCTCAACTTGACCGAGGTGGGCCCACGTATTCCGAGATTTCCTTATGACACACTGTTTGACGTACTTAAGCTAAACTTAAAGAAAGCTTTTGTTTATTATCTTAATTACTAAAATATAGTTTTTTGACTATTCCATTGAGTTGTATGACATGTTTTGACACGTAAAACGACCGCGGAAGCTCATAACTTTCACTTACTAATTCCGATCAATCTAAAACTTGCTTGTGCACTTCTGAGTGTCGGTAAACACATTTGGTCCTCGAATTACGGAAAGTAGTCTGGTTATTTATTTGTTGTATGCATTTGATTACATGAGTACTATACGTGATACTTATATGATTATTCACCGAGTCCCGAAAGGGCCGGGTACGACCGAGTCCCGAAAGGGCCGGGTACGGTATACGATGATGTGATTATTCACCGAGTCCCGAAAGGGCCGGGTACGACCGAGTCCCTCATAAAGGGCCGGGTACGGTACGCATGCGACATTTCACCGAGTCCCTCGCTAGGGCCGGCACCGGTATGTATATATATGATGATATTATGACATGACACGGACATATATGACACACGATTTAAGGCAAGTCTTCTGATTCTCTGTCTTCTGATTTGTGTTGATACTATATTTGTTCTGTGAACCCCAGCCTAGTTATGATCCTGTTTACTGTATTCTATGCTTTACATATTCAGTACATTTTCCGTACTGACCCCCTTTCTTCGGGGGCTGCGTTTCATGCCGCGCAGGTGCTGATACACGTTTGAGCGAGCCGCCGCCTTAGGACTCCGTTCGCTATTTTGAAGAGCTCCTTTGTCGAGCCCGCATTTTGTGCACGACTTTTTGTTACATTATGTATATTTGTTCGAGGGTACGACGGGGCCCCGTCCCGTCATATGACTTTGTTACTTTGTGTAGAGGTCCGTAGACATGTACGTGGGTGTGGTTATGTATTTGTACGCCTATATGCACGCATTGTATGTTTGGGCGGTTTATTCACCGCGGCGGCCCTTGTCGGCTCGCCTATATATATGTATATATGGGATATGTTGGCCCTGTGGCCTTTGTTGGTATTTTCGTGCATAAATTTTGGTTAGTAAGAAAAACAGGAAAGCCCAAATTTTTTTAAATATACCCGAGTTATATCTTTGGCTTTTGGCACGTACGGGTGCCTGGGGGCCGGGCGCTAGTCACGGCTACGGGGTTGGGTCGTGACAAAAGTGGTATCGAGCGGTTAGTCCTCGAATGTCTACGGCCGTGTCTAGTAGAGTCCCGTTTATCGGTGTGTTGTGCACCACATCTATAAACGGAGGCTACGAGACATTTAGGATACTACCCTTCCTTCGATCTTAGATCGTGCGATAGGCGGTATTATCGGGATGACTCCCTCTAACGAATTATTATGTTTTCGGCGATGCCTCCAAGAAAGGCAACGGGCGCCCGTGGGGCAAGTCTGCGGCTGCGGAGAGACCGCCGGGCCCCGGAGAGTTACTAGGGCCCATGCCCGGGCCCGAGCCGGAGATTGTGCCCCGGTCGGTCAGTTCTGCCACCCCGTCACCATCAGAGGGACACGGAGCAGCAGCAGCTGCAGGACAAGAGGCGGCCCCACCCCCAGCGCCCGAGGCTCCAGCTCCCCAGGTAGGGGCGGAGGATAGGGCCATGCGTGACGCGGTCCAGTTGTTGACTAGGATTGTGGCGGGGCAGGCCCGCAGGTACGGTTTAGGGGGTGATTATGTAGACGGACGTGACAGTCAGAGGGCCCGCTATTTCTTGACCTGTAATCCGCCAGAGTTTTTCGGGTCAAAGCCCGAAGAGGACCCCCAGGAGTTCATCAGACAGATGCAGCGCACGCCGCGGTTGATTAATGCTTCGAGACGGAGTCCGTCGAGTTTGCGTCGTGCCGGTTGTATGATATAGCCGCTAACCGGTACGAGTCCCGGGAGTTATCGAGGGGCGTGAATGCTCCTCCGGCGGTATGGGATGAGTTTGTGGAGGCCTTTCTTGGCCACTTTCGCCGGGAGACGAGGCGAGCCCGAGTTCACAGATTCTTACAGTTGAGGCAGGACGGTAGGAGTGTTCGGGAGTATAGCCTTGAGTTTGATTCTCTGGCTAGATACGCGCCTCATATCGTGGCTGACATGACTGACCGAGTGCACCAGTTTGTGATGGGGCTGGATGATTATTTGATAGACAGCTGTATGGCGATGGCCTCCCAGCCCGGCATGGATATTGCACGGGTACAGGCATATGCCCAGGGCGTGGAGGACCGACACAGAGGGCGCCAGCCCGATAGGAGTTATGACCGGGGCCAGCCCAAGAGGGCTAGATCAGCTGGATATTCGGGGGAGTCCCGGGGCGGGCAGCCACGACAGTACACTGGGTCTTCCTCTCAGCCAGCGCAGAGTGCACCCCCGCAGTTTCCGGATAGGAGATTTGACAACACCGGGTATTCAGGAGTCGGACAGAGCTCCAGGGCTTCAGGTTCACAGACACGCAGGAGTTCGGGTCAGTCGAGGCCACCCTTGCCCCGGTGTTCTCGTTGTGGTAGGCCTCACTTTGGGGAGTGTCGTTTTGCCACTGATGCTTGTTATTTTTGCGGCCGTCCAGGCCATATTATGCGGGAATGCCCGTACAGGCGCCCCAGGGGGCAGGATATGCCGGCACCAGCGGGCCGCGGCAGAGGTCGTGGCAGGGCCTCCAGTTCTAGCGGTCCTTCGAACCGCACATATGCTCTGACTAGCCGGCAGGATCAGGAGGCAGCACCAGACGTGGATACAGGTATATGAGTTTTTTATATATATATATTTTTATGTATGTGCAATTATTGTGTGAATGTTATTAAACAGTGATAAGTAGAAATTCGAAAGCCGATAACTAAGTATGTATAAATGACGGCGGTTAAGGTGGGTGTCCGTCGCTAATAAGGACCCGGGAGACTAAGACGAAGAATGGTTGTACCCATAGGTGATAGTGAATATGTAAAATCGAGAGAGGGGTAAAATGGTAATTGTGTCACGAGGGCGTCCGGAAACTTGTCAAGACTTTGCTTTACTCTAAGTTACGCGACGAAGGTCATGCGGTGAAGAGAACGCGATTATACCGGCGTTAGAGCCTCGTATTTCATCGAAGGTCTGAAGTTAAACGTGCTAGAGTGAGGGAAATTCCAGGATGGGTGACCCCCCTGGGAAGTTTTTGAAAGCCTTACAATTTCAGCCGGAAAAGTAAATGGAGAGCTAGAGTAGTTTAAAGAGATTTAGAATATACTGAGTAGACGAAAATTTTAAGAGGTCGCATAAGCCGGAGAGGACTAGACCGGGGAAAAGAAAGAAGAGGCGTCACAGTTCTGGAGTTAGGGTGGATTTGGGTAGTGTTTAGAAATCCTTTGAGAGTGGGATGTTGGCAAGTATGTATATGTGCAGGAAAGCGTGTGATACCCCTATATTAGCGAGTGAACGTATTCTGGCAATCAACGTGACGGCATATTGAAGGTGTTAATCGGACAGGATAACGAAGTTCGATTGAAAAGAAAAATAACTGGTACAAATGTTCCAAGCAAGCTGATGTTGTTTTCACGACAAGTTAAACGTAGGAAGGGTTAATACAATAATACGCGGACGCAGGAAGAAAAATGAAAAGGGTAACGGCACGGGAATTAAAATGTCGGAACAAAAGTGTTGCTTGACTGAGATTAGAGAATATGGATATAGGGCAAGTATAATCCAGTAATGATAAGTACACCCCAAAAGGGGGGAAGTAGGTACGAGAAATACAACTGTTGAATAGAGACGATCGACACTACAAGATGTTGGATACGGACACTCGCGCCACAGGTAAAGTTCCTTGCCGAGACGAGTTCACAAGATGCAAAGCCAGTAAAGGAAGGGATAATAGAAGCGTTTGAATTAAAGACAAAGAAGTAACCCGAGGAAATTCGTTCGAAGTACTACGAGTTGGGTATAAGATGGTTTAAGCGAAGTGATCAAAATAGTTGACTACCAAAGAGGGCGTAAGGAGATTCGACAAGGAGGAGGAGTCTAATTCGAGATATGTCGTGGATCTTGTTACGTTGTTATAAGGTGAGAATGTTGCGCACTAAGGACGTGGCCGTCTTAAGGTGTTGTGACGGAATAATAATAGAAAGGAGGTGACTTGAGAAGCTAAAGAGGAGATAAAAGAGAAATACCATCGATAAATGAGATTGTATACTATGGCAATAAAGAAAACTCCCGAGATACTTATCCGACTTTATAAGACTAGTTGAACATTCGAGGACGAATGTTCTAAAGGGGGGAAGGATGTTATATCCCGTATTTCGTACGTCGGGATAATACGAGTCAATCTTGATTAGTTAAGGACAAGGCCATCCCGAGATACAAAGTAGAGACTTTTGTTTGTTTTAAAGACTTAAGTTGTGTATGATTTTATGGGCATGGAATTGTTATGGAAACATTGGAGTTATATTCCATTTTTAGTAAGTGAGCCATTTTTGGAAAGTTGAAAATTAAAAAAAAAAAAAAAAAAGAGCCAAAAGAATAAGGTGGCCGGCCACCTAATGGTTTTAAGACTTAAGTTGGTGGGCCATGGCCACATGGATTTATTTTACAAGGGAATTAAAAGATGACTTAGTCATCTTGTCCACCAAAGTTCATTCTAGAGAAATCAAGAAAAAAAAAAGGAGAAGAGAAGGAGAAAGGCCATACGGCCATAAACTTGAAAAATTCAAGTCCAAAAATTGATTCCAAAAAAATAATTTCTTCTAGTTTTCCTACCAATTCAAAGGTGCTAAGTAGCGTGGAGTCGTTGTTTCGGGAAATAGACTACTCATTTTCTCTATCTACCAACTTTGGACAAGTTAGGAAGTGAAGAAGAAAGGTGAGTTTTAATCTTGTTTTATGTGTTATGAATGGATTATATGTGTTGTAGCATGCTAAAAGGAAGAAATTCATGGTAGAAACTAGGTTGGAGTTGAAGCCGTGTACATGGGTTTTGGCCGAATGAGTGTGTGTGTTGCGTTGGAAGGCAATGAATTAATTTTAGTTAGCATATTTTGATTGTTGTAGTGTGAAGAAAAGAATGGGAAAATCATCTTTGTGTGTGTTGGAGGTTGGCCGAATGGCTCCCCTTTGTGTAGTTGGAAATGAATGAATTGTCGTTATGAATTCTAGGATGAGAAATGCAAGTTTAATGACTTAGAATAATGTTATGTTGGTTAAAAGATGATTTGGGAGTTTATGCAAATTTTATGTAATTTTCGCATTTACGAATATTGCATTGTTAGTGTGTGGCTTAATGGTATAAATCATGAATTTGGAAGATAAGAATGTATTTGATGTTGTTCTTGGGTTTGGAGACCAATTCGGGTACAATGGAACAATATTTGGGTTGTTGGAAATTTGTATGGATTGCTTAAAATGTTCTTGAATATGGTTTGAATGGCTTTGGATTGGTAATCGAATATGTAAACGTTGATATTAGTTTGGTCGTAAGTAGTTGAAGGAAGTATATTATGAATGTTGTTGAAGTTATGTAGAAAGAGCTATTAATGTTAGAATACATTTTGAATTGATTGTTGATGTTGTAGCTTGGTTGTTGGTTTGGTTGTTGTTGAAATTAGCCGAGTTGAATCTCGGGGATGTTATATGTATAGGGGAGATGCTGCCCAAATTGTTGTAGAACAATATTGGTTAAGCTTGGAAATTGTAAGTCTCATGAATAGTAATGCTGGTCAATGTGACCATTTGCAGATTTTTGGCGAAACGGGAAGTGAATTTGGAAAGGCGTAAGAAGCCAATAAGGTATGTAAAGCACTTCCTTTCCTTCCTTTGGCATGTCCTAAGTGTGTTAGGCCAAGGTTCGAGCTTAGGGGACGACTCTACTCTTAAAAACCCAAGTTTGAATTTGACTCTTTTTCATTCAATAGAATTGAACTAAGAAACTCATGTTTTGTTCAAATGATCGTTTAAACAATTAGTACTTGTCCAAATGGAATTAGATGGCCTTGAATCTTTAGTACATGACTCCATCAGGCCTAACGATGACAAATTGGGTACACCGCCTCAACTTGACCGAGGTGGGCCCACGTATTCCGAGATTTCCTTATGACACACTGTTTGACGTACTTAAGCGAAACTTAAAGAGAGCTTTTGGTTATAATCTTAATTATTAAAAGATAGTTGTTTGACTGTTCCGTTGGGTTGTATGACATATTTTGACATGTAAAACGACCGCAGAAGCTCATAACTTTCACTTACTACTCCCGATCAATCTGAAACTTGCTTATGCGCTTTTGAATGTCGGTAAACACGTTTGGTCCTCGAGTCTGGAAAGTAGTCTGGTTATTTATTTGTTGTATGCATTTGATTACATGAGTACTATACGTGATACTTATATGATTTGTTTTTACCGAGTCCCGAAAGGGCCGGGTACGATCGAGTCCCGCAAGGGCCGGGTACGGTATACGATGATGTGATTATTCACCGAGTCCCGAAAGGGCCGGGTACGACCGAGTCCCTCATAAAGGGCCGGGTACGGTACGCGTATACATGTGATTATTGATCATGTATGACCTACATGATTTCACTCACCGCTAGAGAGGGCCGGGTACGGTATGTATATATGATGATAATATGATATGATACGGACATATATGACACACGATTTAAGGCAAGTCTTCTGATTTTCTGTCTTCTGATTTTGTTGATACCATATTTGTTCTGTAACCCCAGTTCAGTTATGATCCTGTTTATTGTATTCCATGCTTTACATACTCAGTACATTTTCCGTACTGACCCCCTTTCTTCGGGGGCTGCGTTTCATGCCGCGCAGGTACAGACGATACACGTTTGAGAGAGCCGCCAGCTTAGGACCCCGTTCGGCTATTTGAAGTGCTCCCTTGTTCCGGAGCCCAGATTTTGGTACAGCCTTTTGTTACATATATGTATATATCCATTCAGGGGTACGGCGGGGCCCTGTCCCGTCATATGACTTTGTTACTCTGTGTAGAGGTCTGTAGACATGTCTGTGGGTGTGGCTATATCTGTACAGCTATATGCACGTATTGTATGTTTGGGCGGTTTATTCACCGCGGCAGCCTTGTCGGCTCGCCTATATATGTATATATGGATATGTTGGCCCGGTGTGGCCTTTGTTGGTATTTTCTGTGTGTAAATTTTGGTTAGTAAGAAAAACGAGAGGACATAGCTAATGTCGATATGAATTCCATTGAATTTAGGAGAACGAATGTCAAGCGTAGAGCAGCTAAGCGACAAAGGTATGCGAGGCTAATCCCTTTCCTTCTAAGGCATGAGTCCTATGGCATGAATTTCCCCTTTTTACTATGAATGTTCCACCTCCAAGAAAGTTAAGAGTCCTCTCTCATGAATAGCTATACGAGATAAGAAATATAAGATGAATACGAAAATGATGATAGCAAGCTAAAGTCTAGAAATGCTATAGTCTATGATATGACGCCTCTAAGAAGCTAATGATGACATTTATGTAATTTAATGATATTGATCATTGTGCACACTCACCTTATACTTGTTCCTTCAAGGTGAGGCAGAATACGTAAGAATGCTCATAATGACATCGGGGGTCCACGACCTTACCTCACCCCGATAAAGTATGAATAGCTAAGAGTCCCTATGCATGTATTGTAATACGTATATGATGTCAAGCATACTATGATGAGTTATGATAAGCATACTATGATAAGCATGTTATGATAAGCATGATGTAATGAGCATATGATGATATCACACCGCGCCTATATGGCTTCAAGCACACCGCCAAGGCGGCGCTCTATACACACCATGGCCAAATGGCATGGGCGTACACCACTAGTGGGCGGCATGAGATAATGTCCCTGACGCAGTTGTGCTGACGATGCTAATGATATTGATTATTACACCGCACCTATATGGTCGTGCGACTATGCTTTATGTATATATGATAGATGATGAGTACGAAGGTAAGTCAAATGCATGATCATCCTTATGATTCAACGAACCACAGATCGCTCCTTGTTTTATGCCTCCTCGCTTATTGATGCTTCATTATTGTTTATGCCTACATACTCGCACAATATTCGTACCGACGTCCTTTTCTTCGGACGCCGTGTTCATGCCCACTGTGTAGACAGGGAGGTGGCCCGCACTCATAGGAGCCAGCTGATTTGAGAGCACTCCATATTCCTTAAGGCGCGCATTTCTTGGGTATATATATATCTCAGATATTCATGTTTTTGGGCATGACGTGGTCCCGAGTATTCCAAAGAGGTCCTAGATACGCAAAGGATAGTCCGTCCCATGGCTTTTATGTATATGCATGTATATATTATTTTTGATAGCCGAAGGGCTTATGTTTATAAAAGTAAATGTATATCGAAAATTCAGCTTTACATGATTATGAGCATATAGTATGAATAATGCGTAAAGGTGAAAGTTGAGTGGTGTTCGTGGTTAGCCCCGGACAATTGTCGCGGCCCGTAGCCCTCGGTCGTGACAAATATCTTTCCTAACATATCTTTCATACCTTTACTTACCTCGCGTACTTTGTGACTTCCAACATTATCAATCACTTTCTTCCATCGTTGTCATTTTTCACCGCAATCACATATCGGGTAAGGAGTCCCATTTCCTATGACTTGGCTCTATGGCACGATCTCGATGTGAAGGAAGAGTAACCACCCTAGATGCCCCGTAGCCTCCGTTTATAAGTGTGGCGCGCTTCACACCATAAACAAGACTCTACCGGACACGACTTTGCGACAACCCCTAGGACGAACTCGCTTCTCGGATACAATTGTCACACCCTAATACGATAGGGGTGATGGGCACTTGACCCTTACCTAGGGCCGAGCGAACCCGTACTTTCGTAATACACATAATCATACCGGGCCCGCAAAACGCGTCAAAAATGCAAAAGGAAAATTTTCAAAGAACATCATACTTTTCGTCTTTTCAAATCAAATAAAATCAGAGTCATAACGAATCAGAACATAACGTTGCATCGATATATCGCCATAGCCGATTACAAACAAATCAAGAAAGATAATGCATAATAATACATCGCTTACGCAACTCGCTCACAAACCGATACATAACACACACATTTATTAATCGTTCGTTAAATTCTAACTTAACCCGCATACCATACAAAAGTACCCCGACTCGGGGCCTTTGGGGGAAAGGG
>NW_026719000.1:0-12104 GCF_029784015.1 Lycium ferocissimum | reverse complement strand
TTTTTTTTTTACAACAACCCCCCAAGTACCTATACTACTACTCTACTACTATTATTATTATTATTATTATTAAGCATGAACTGTTTTTTTCCAACTTATAGTGGAAAGAAATTTTAAAATGGAATTTTGACGGTTATGGGAAACCAAATTTTTTGACATTCATAGAATTTTAAATTACGGACTATCTTTGCAAGATTCTTTTAAAAAAAAGAGTTATTGCGGTATATAGCTTTTCCCCGGGTTAAAGGTTTGGGTGGGTAATTTTTTGACTAATGAGTTCAATTCTAATTTTTAACAAGAAGGTAAGATAAGTTTTACTAATATAGTTTATACATGGTTTTTAAATTTTCGAATTTTTTTGGGGGAAGTGGAGGATAACAATGAATCTATTCGCACCATGCCAAAACCTTAGATGAAAGCCCCAAATCTTTTGGGTTTATAAAGCTTTTTTCTTTGGGGGTTGGAATTCCCGAAAAGGCCAAAGGAAGTCCAAATTCAAAAGGGACTCCCTCTTTTTGGGAAAGATTTGGGCTCTTGGGAAAGGGGGAAAAAAGTATAGATTATAATACTTATATTTATGGTAAACTAATTGGTACTTGTAGGGGAAAGGGGTTAGCTTTATGTAATAAAATTTAAAAGAACTAGGGAAAACCCCTGGTCTTAAAAAAAGAAACAATTAGGAAATTTTTGGGACAAATGGATTTTCCCCAAACTTCTGAAGCCTCTAGGCATAAAGAAGTATAAAAATTTTTAGTGGAAGGAAAAGCGTCTACAAAAGAAGAATAGGCCAAAAAAACCTTTTAAGGAAAAAGAAGGATTTTATCAAATCCAAAAAAACCCAAAAACCCTTTTTGTTGGGGGCGAGAGGTCATTTTTACAAAAAAGAAAATTGGAGAAGATTAAAGCCCTTAAATGATGAAAATTAAGAATCTCTTTTAAGATTTTATTTTGGATCCCAAAAGAATGATTACATTTAAAGGGTAGTGATAGTTCTTTCCCCCCTTGGGATAAGATATTGGGGGAAAAGAAAAGTTTATCTAAAACCAAAAGAGGAAATTAACCCTCCAAATGGGGAACCTTTTCAAACCAAGGAAGACGTGAATAAACTTGTTTCCCTTTTTAAAAACCCAAAATTTGGGGTTTTGATGGTAATAACCTTGATTCTTTAAAAAATTAAGGATCCAAATCTTTGGGCCCGTTATGACAAATAGGTTCGCGGGTTTCCCCACTCATCATTTCATTGGGACTTGCCCTTGTCTTTTCGATTGGGAAGATTCTTCCCGGCCAAGAAATTGGGCCGCGTTGTCAAAGTCCCCTGTATTAGTGGGCTTTGAGATTTCCTCAAGATTTATTTTTATAGTCTTTTTTCCTTCTTCTTTTTTATCGTTAGACTGGACCTTTGGTGTCGAAATATTCAAAAGATTTTTCTATATTAGACTTAAATTCCTCCTTCGGGCTATGAGTTGTTCGGTGGAATTAGCCCTTTTTTCAGGATTTTGAGCAGTGCTAAATCCTTTTGGGCCCTTTTTTTTCCAAAAGAAGTCCATTTGGCAATGGTTTTTTTAATTTAATTTATTAAACCCCGTCGGGAATAGTTCCATCTTTTGATTTTTTAAAATTTTTTCGAATTTTGTAAAAAAAATCCTTTAAGAAGGCATATTTTGGGGGTATTCCAATGTCCTTTCTAATCCATGGAATGGAGAAACAACTTTCGGAAGACTTGAGGAAAACATACGGCCAGACATAAGTTAGTGTATCGTATAAAATTATGAGCATTGAGTTAATGACGTATAAATGTCCAGCTCGTAGAAGTTATAACGTCCCTTAGAATGATATTGAAGTGTTGAACAAGTGTTAAGCAAGGTTCCTTTGGACTAGATCAAACGGTCCAACAAAACTACGATAGTATGTTTTATACGGACCGTATGTTGGTCCGTATATTTCCAATCGGGTATAATGTTGAGTTTATTTCCCAACCGAACTCAATTTTATATAAGGGACCCTTTTTCATTTCATTTCACTTCATCTCTTCACCTCTCTCATTCAAGAAAACTCTAGAGAGTTCCATACACCTCAAACACAAGAAAATAAGAGAAATCAAAGATCAATAACAAGAAATCAAGAGAATCGTGAAGGAAACCCATTAAAAGTCATCAAGTCAAGAAATCCAAGAGAGAGAAAGTAGGGTTTTGGTGGAAAAAGGTGAATTGTCATCCAAGGCTTGTTCCTCCATCATCCAAGGTAAGTTTCATGTTTATTACATGCTAATTGAAGTATTATTATGTTGAAGCATATGAATTGAAAGAGTGTATAGCAAATGGGTTAGATATGGAAGAATAATGTCATCTTGAAATAGTAGTTGGATTGAATCATGGAAATGAATATGTTGATGATATAAATACGTTATAAATGACCTTTAGGACATGAAATAAGTATTGGATACGAAAGAATACGACGATGGATTTTTAGTCATAACTATGGGAAATTGAGGTGAAATTATGGAATGCGAATCATGTGAATGAACTACGATTATTGTTAATGATATCATGATGATTATTATGAATGTTGGGAGTTGATATGGAATGCGGCGGAAAGTAGTATAAACAAAGGAAATGCTGCCCAAATTTCTATAGCCCTAGTAAGTATGATTTTACGATTATATAGCTAATGTTGATGTGAATTCCATTGAAGGTAAACGAGAGCATTAAAGTAGAACGAGCAAGCGATAGAATAAGCTAAACGACAAAGGTATGTAAAGCCTAGCCCTTCTTTCCAAGGCATGACTTCTATGGCATAAAACCTCTCTTTACTACGAATGTCCCATCTCCAAGAAAGTCAAGAGTCCTCACTCACGAATAGCTATACGAAATAAGAGGTATGAGTTGAATGCGAAAATGATGATAGTAAGCTAAGAGTCTTTATGATGAATTATGATAAGCATGTTATAAAGGGCATATTATGATATGCATGTTATATAAGCATACTATGATGAGCATGTTATTGATTACTATACCGCACCTATATGGTCGGGCAGTTATTACAGTTATGCATATATGATAGTGATGTTAAGTTACGATAGAACTATGATATGCTTATAAGACCATTCATAATCATAAATCTACATGATGTACGATGTTGAGTATATGGTATGTACGCACAAATATATGTATTATGACGATATGGTGATGCATGTACGATATGAGATATATGTGATGTGATCGAGCCCTCGTGGCCGAATACGATATGCTGTCGAGCCTATGAGGCCGAATACGGAGAATGATCAAATGTGTATAAATAAATGCGACATTATGATAGGTGTATGTATGTGTATGATGAACGCAAGATGATGACTAGATATGTTAAGGTCATGATACCCCATGTGATATATATGCATATATGTATGTATCGAGCCGAGGAGCCGAGTACGGATACGCTTAAGCCTATCGAGCCCGAGAGGGCCGAGTACGAATGCCATCAAGCCTATCGAGCCCAAGAGGGCCGAGTACGTATACCGAATGCCATCGAGCCAAGAGGGTCGAGTACGTATGTTAGAGAACCCATCGAGCCGGGGCCCGAGTACGATACTAACCTATATGAATACGAGTATGCTACATGTATGGTACCGTTATGAATGCGATTATGTTATATGTATGATGCTTATATGAGCACGACGATGCTTCATGTATGATATCTATATAAGTATGATTATGTTACTGTATGATTATACCATATGCATCACATTCATGTGAGTACGAATGAGATAAGTATATGACATCTTTACGAGCACGAGTATGCTATGTATATGACAGCAATTAGAGTACGAATATGCTAATACCATGTAGGTGCCGAGTAAGGGCTATGTATATGCCAAGTACGTGATACAAGAATGAGTATGACAAGAGAATAGATATGAAAGGTAAGTAAGTAAAAGATATGAATGAATGTATACGAGCACGAAATAGCACATGAAATGTTCCTACGAAAAACGGTAAGTACTATGAAGAGAATGTGATGTCTCCCATCTTATGTTATTTCCTATGTTATTCGCTATGTTTCTCCATCATTACATCGCTCATGCTTTACATACTCGGTACAAATATTCGTACGACGTCCTTCTCTTTGGACGCTCGTGTTCATGCCCACAGTGACGGGAGACGGTGCCGATTCACGGTAGCCATCGGTGGGTTGCGAGGAAGCCCTCCTTTATTCTGGAGGTGCTATTTTGAGACATCATTTTGTGTACATGTATTTTGGGCACGGCGGGGTCTGTCCCGTCCATATGTCTAGTATTCCGCAGAGGCTCGTAGATACGTATGTGTGGGTAGTATGGTCCCATAGTCATTATGCAAATGGAAGCCCATGTATATTATTATTATTTTGATAGCCCAAAGTGGCCTACGTTATATAAGTAAATATGTTCTATATGAAAGTCGTTTTCTATTATTATTATAAACGACAAGAGAAATGAATAAAAGACAGGTTAAGCAGTAGAATGAGGGGTGCTCGGTGGTCAGCCTCGGGTACCCGTCGCGGCTCGTAGGTCGGGTCGTGACACCGTACCCCTGAACAAATACATACAGATGCAGCGAACGAGTATATACCAAAATGTGGGCTCCGGAATAGAAGGAGCACTCCAACACGACGGATAGGTGTCCTAAACCGGCGGATCACCAAACTGGGCGTCTGTACCTGCGGGCATGAAACGCAGCCCCCGAAGAAAGGGGGTCAGTACGAAATATGTACTGAGTATGCAAAGCAGAAAATGTAGTAAACAAATCTGAGTCACACTCGAAACAGAAGTACCAAAAGTAAGTTCATTTCCAAAATGCCAAATGTTTGTTTTCAAAATACAACTCATGCTTAGGGCACAGGAAATATGGTCGCCCGCCCGTCGATGGCGCCATAACACAGCATAACACCAGAAGGTTTCAAATCTCCGTATCCCCGTCACACAACATAACACAGCATAACGCCAAACACAGCATAACACCAAATATAAGTGGAACCCGGCCCTCTAGCGAGGGCTCGGTGAACCATAAACACAACATAACACCGGAATATATCATAGTGCGCACGACAACATAACCGGCCCGGATCCGGAAAGATGTACCAACAAAACGCACGAGCGCAGTCGCGAGTAACCATATGCATAAAATCATTATAATAGATTCAAAAGGTAAGTAAAATGACCATACTTGGGAATCGGGAAAATCGTCATACCAAACTCTTTCAAACGTCATCAGAAATGTACAAAGGAAGGTCGCGGGACCCACGGACGAGTGTCGACCCGAGCCGGGCCCGCCTATGGAAAACATACTCATCACACGCCATACAACCTCCCACAATGATATCGAGGCAATCCGAGCCTTTTTCGTGAAAGTTACGGCAGTTCGTAGTTTCGACATCGTTTAAGAATAAAACTCTTTTGAAAACCAAACTTTTATGCAACTTTAAAAATCAATTATTTCGAAAACATCAAAGCCAATATTTTCTCACATCAAAGTAAGCATACCGAGAGACAAACGCAAATCATAGACATGCTCGGATTGTGAGAATAGAATTTCCCCCGAGGCTCATATCGTAGCCTATGTACAACTAAGACATGCCAAAAGAAAGAAGAGTTAAGCTTTACATACCTCGCTCGCACACAACGCTATTCCAAATCAAACTTATATCTCGAATTCTCCAAGATCTACATAACATCAATAAATACAAACGTCAACTATAAGCATTCAGAAGCTCATTTCCAAACTAACACATAATTCTATAGAAATTTGGGCAAAGACTTCCCCCGAAAATAGACCAACCCCGAGAATTCAACTCGGCCAAATTCAACAACACAACAACACCAACAATCATTCCAACAATATCCACAATCAATTCGAAACGCATTCGAACATTAAAAGTTCTTCTCCACACATTCCAACAACATTCCAATTATGCTCACTACAACTACATACATACAAACCAACATGTAATCAACTAACACATACTCAATTACCAATCCAAAACCATTCAAACAATATTCAAGAACTCTTTAAACAATTCACACAATATTCCCAACAATCCAACAAATGCTCCAATCCACCCGAAATTGTCCCCAAACCCGAGAACCTCAACTCTAACGCATTCCTCGATTTCAAATCATGATTTACTCCAACAATCCACACTCTAACCATGTCATTTTCATAAATATAAAAATTACACTAAATACACAAAATCTTCCAAATCAGCCCATAACATTTACAATACCAACTTGAATCATTAAACTCTCATTTCCAACATAGAATCCACATAACAACAACAACCAAAATTCCAAGAAAACTAATTCATTCCTTGACACACATAAGAGGCCATATTCGGCCAACACACCTACATACATACTTCATGATTTTCATTCATTTCAACACTCTACAATAACCAAACATGCTACATAAAACTTAGTTCATCACTTAGACACACAACACATATACACACGGCCAAACACCATAGTACACGGCTCAACTTCACCATGCCATATCTCATGAATTTCATCCATATTAACATACAACAACACACATAAACCTTCCATAACTCATAAAACAAGATTAGAACTTACCTTTCTTCACAACTCCTCAACTTGCCTAAAGTTGGCCAAGGATGAAAACGAACAATCCAACGCTTGAAACAACAACTCCACGTTACTAAGCACCCTCCAATTAGTAGGTTTGCTTGAAGAAATAATTTTTTTGGTGGCTTACTCTTGGTCTTGATTTTTGGAAGCTATGGCCGAATGGTTGTTGGTGTTTTTCTCCAAGGTTCTTGATTTTTCTTAAGTCTTGAGATGATGATGAAATGATCCCTCTAAGTCATCCCTTTTTACATATAATAGCCAACCATGTGGCCATGGCCCACCCCAAAGGTGGCCGGCCACATGGCCCCTTTTTTTTTCAATAATTGGCAACTTCCACATATTCCATCTTTGGTCCCGAATTTTCTTAAATGTTCCAAGCCAACAAACTCATGCACACTTAGGTCTTACAACACAATCGAAGATCAAACGTCTCGACTTCGCATCCCGGAATGGTCTTACCCCTAACTTATCATAATTAACCCGAACCGTCCCAACGTTCCAAATACGGGATATAACAGATTCAATCATAGTCATGTCCTGTTTGTCCTTCGTACTTAATCCTATCTCAGTAGGTGGCTTAACCCATTTTCACCTTTCCTTAATGCACCCAAAATATCATCACCGTATTGGTATTACTATGTCACGACCCAACCCCGTAGGCCGTGACTAGCGCCCGACCTGGGCACCCGTACGTACCAAAGTCCCAAAAAAAATAGTAACTCAAATATTTAATAAAAATTGGGCGAGTTTCCTCTATTTTTCCTTACTAATAAAAATTAACACGCACGCGTAAAAATACCAAAGAAAGGCCACACACAGCCAACGTAACCATATATACATATACGTAAGCCGGCAAGCCGCCGTGGCGGCGGACCGCCCGAACATATCACATATATACATATACCGTACGTACGTAGCCATAACCCACATACATATCCACGTGCCTCTAAACATAATAACGAAATCATATGACGGGACGGGCCCCGTCGTACCGAACAATAATGTACATATACATCGAAGAAAATATATACCAAAATATATGAGCTCACGGAAGAAGGAGCGATCCCGAAAAAGCCGAATAGGTGTCCTAAGCGGGTGGATCACCAAGGCGAGCGTCATATATTCGAAACGCAGCCCCCGAAGATGTCGGTACGAATATGTACCGAGTATGTAAAGCATGAATACGAATCATAAGTCGGAACAAAAGATGCGAGAAATTAAGTACAATATGCAAATGTCAAAAATACTTATGTAAAAGAAAACATAAATCATGCATAGGCTCTTCAGAACGATGGTCGCCCGCCGACAATGGCGCCATACCACATCATACTCCGGATGGTTTCGATCTCCGACACCCGACGGATCATATCATATCATAAAGCGTACCCCCGTAACGCCAAATATACACGGTACCCGGCCGAAGGGGACACGGCGTGCGGAACACATCATACTCCGGTAATATATCATAGCGCGCGCGCGTCATAACCGGCCCGGATCCGGCGGACGAGGTGACAACAATGAGCACGAGCGGAGTCGTGAGCATACATATGCATAAAATCATAATCATAAATCATAAAGTAAGTAAGAAGTCCATATGCCAAAGTTTAAACGAAAATAGTATTAACTTTTTTCCCGAAAATCGTTACGGAAGCATAAAGAAGCCGCGGGCCCCACGGACGGGTGCCGACCCCCATCCGAGCCCGACTATGGTAGTTAGGGAGAGATAGGTCTTATGACCATACATATTATGTTTTGGGGCGTTCCGAGCTCGTATGCAAAAGTTACGGACGTTTGAAGTTCGGGACCCTTTTGTAGTCAAAATTCCTTTTAAGTCTTTTAAGTTTCAATCATTTGAAAACACAAGAAATCTTAGTTTGCACACATTAAGGAATAAGCTCTTGGAATCGAATAAAGTACACGTTTAAGCTCGGATTTTAGGAGTAGAGTGACCTCGAGACGCGGGTCATAGCCTAATAGCACTAGGACATGCCAAGGAAAGAAATCGACGCCTTACATACCTTATCCGCTCGCAAGCTACGTCAAGCTTCAAGTCTCGGGTACGCCAAGATCTACATAGCGCCAAATATATTAACATTAGTCATACGCCTTTAGGCATCCAATTCCAAACGAACATTAAATTCTATAGAAATTTCGGCGATTTCCCCCATAAATGCCCCAACCCCCGAGATTCAACTCGGCCAATTTCAACAACAACCAAGCCAACAATCAAACTACAACATCAATAATCAATTCACAATATATTATAACATTAATATCCAACTCCAACACATTCCAACATTAAATGCATTTTGCTACATACTTAGAAATATTCCAATATATTCAACTATACTCATATAATCAAATTAACATTAAGGCTCATACGTTCCATTACTAATCCGAACCCATTTAAATCATATTCAAGAACACTTTAAGCAATTCACACAATTTTTCAAATAACCCAAACAACGTCCCAACTTACCCGAATTCCACTCCAAACCCGAGAACACTACTTCCACATTTCTTTCCTTCAAATTCCATAAATCATACTACTAAACCATGCATAAACAATGTCATTCACTTAATTACAAAATTTATATTACCAGCCTAATGGCTCCCAAAACAGCCCGCATTCTTCACAACATCAACGTGGATCATTTAAAGGTTCATTAACGATACAAAACTCACAACGACAACAACTAGAGCCTTAAGTAACATTTGTCCATTCTTGGCTCAAACATGGCCTATATATCTCGTACTAGTACACACACATATACATATAATTCACACTCATTCCATACACTACAACAACAAGGAAACACACTACATATAATTCAATCCACCAATCCAACAATACATAGGAACACACGGCCACAAGCCATGCATGGCTCATGGCCACGGTTCAACTCCAACATCTCAATTTTCCATGAATTCATTCATGTTCACATACTATAACATGTCCACACCATTCACAACACAAGAAAGAAAAGTAATTCTTACCTTTTCTTCTTCACTTCACACGTCCAAAAGCCTTCAAGAGTGAAAACGAATGCTCCAATGATTCAAATAACGACTCCACGTTAATAAGCGCCCTTGAATTGGTTGTTTTATGAAGAACCAATTTTTTTGATAGAGATTTCTTGGCCTTGATTTTGTTCTCCAATGGCCGAATGCTCTCCTCTTTGCTTCTCCTTATCTTCTTGATTTTTCTAGAAATTAAAATGAGGAGAAAGATGACTTAGTCATCTTTTAATGATCCATATAGAATTAATTCATGTGGCCATGGCCCCACAAGTCCTTGGCCGGCCACTTTGGCCCTTTAGTTACATGATTTGCAAGTTGTCTTAATTCCTTTTTGGCCCCAAATATTCACTTAACAATTTCCATGCCAAGAAAGTCATATACCACTTATTTATAACAAAGTCATGATTAAAGAAAATCCCGACTTCTTGTCTCGGAATAGCCTTGTATCCTAACTTGTCATATTAACTCAAGTTATCCCGTTGTAAAAAAAAATACGGGATATAACATACTAAATCCAGACTCTCCTCATTAACTACTCTGGTACAACTTGTATAAGGTACATTTAATCTCAGTCACGATCTTTTCTTCTCCTGGTTCACCCTGTTCCACCTATTCCTTCCGTCCTAATATTCGCTTATGGCCTACCCTATTGTACTCTCTTTTCTTCCCTTACTCACTCGTCTACTATGCTCACTTCCTACTATCGGAAGCTTCCTATTTTTCCCTCTTACTTTCCATAAGTCGCAGCATTATTAGCGAATAACCTTATTGTTATAGCCCGTATTTTGCACGTCTGGATATTTCAAAGTCGTCGTGGAAAGTTAAGGGCGAGACCATTTTCAAAAATTATTTTAATGCACAAGTGGTTATGAATGTTGCTTATGAACATTACTAGTATGAAAATATTAGGAAAGGCCAAGGGTAAAAAGAGGAATTTGTAAAATGGCCAATGGAAATAATGTGGAAGGCTAGGGGAATGGTAATATTGAGAAAAGTCGAGGGGCAAAATGGGAATTTTACCTAAGGTTCATGAATGTTCCAAAAGGGCCATATTGGCCATGCAAAAAAAAAAAAAAGAAAGAAAAAGAATGAAAAATGGTGACAAATTAGTCATCTTTATGACTAATATAAGAAATTTCTAGAAAGGGGCATGTTCCCCTCACATGATTTGGAGGATATATATATATATATATATAGCTTCATTTTATTCAAGAGAGTTGGAGAAGGAGAAAGCAAAGAAAGAAAGAAAGAAGAGCAAAAAAAAAATATAAGGACCCATTCGGCCAAGGCATGGAAAAATTGGGTCCATGAAATCTTGTTCCAAAAATTTATTTCTTCATGTATTCCTACTAATTTGAAGGCCCTCTTCAACATGGTATAGTTGTTGAAGCAAGAATCTCTCTCTTTGTTGGCAGTGGACAACTTAGCCAAGTTGAGGAATTGAGAAGAAAAGGTAAGAATTCAATCTTCTTTTATGTATTATGGATGCTTGTGAATGTTGTGGTGTGGGGAAATGAATAAAAATTATGAAAATAATGTGTGTTGTGAATGTGGCCGTGTAGTAGTAATATGGCCGTGTATAGTGGTGAGAACAATGGTTCAACAATTTTATTTAGTGTTTTAGTTATTGTTGTTATGGATTTTATATTGGAAATGGAAGTTTGATGATTTTGGTTGATATTGTGAATGTTTGGTGTTGGCCGTGTGGGTGTGTTGTGTTGTATGGAGATAATGGATTAATGTTATGAGTATTTTGGTTGTCGTAATGTATAGAAATAGATGAAAATCCATGAAAATATGCATGATGTGGTTGTGGCCGAATAAGGGTTGTTTTGGTAGCTATGGTAAATTGATTTTGTTTGATATTCTAGTTGTTGTTAATGTGGATTCTATGATGAAAATGATGGTTTGGTAGCTTGAAATGAAGTTGAAATCATTTGTGGATTACGGAAGAAGTTACTAAAATTAGAATGCATTTTGAATTGATTATTGAACTCGGAACATAGATGTTGGTATTGTTGTTGGTAGTTTGGCCGGGTTGAATTCCCGAATATTGATAATTGGCCGAGTTGTATTCTCGGGATTGTATATTTACGGGGAGATCTTTCCGAAATTTCGGCTGAACATAAGTGGATTTACTTGAGAAATTAAGACAAGTGTTGATTCAAGATTAAATTCCTAAAGGCTTATAATCAATGTTTGGTATTTGTGACCAATTATAGATTTTGAAGCATTTGGGACTTGAATTTGGAGAAGCTTAAGAAGCGAAAAAGGTATGTAAGGCTTACCCTTTCTTTCTCTTGGCATGTCCTAGATGTGATAGGTTATGATTGGAACCTCGGAGATGATTCTACTCTTAGAAATCCGAGCTTAAATTTGGTCCTTTTTCATTCAATGGAATTGAATTAGACACTTTATGTTTTGTTGGAAAAATAACTTAAACATCTTTAACTTTCACAAATGGGACCAA
>NW_026718999.1:0-12302 GCF_029784015.1 Lycium ferocissimum | reverse complement strand
CCAATAACCCACATAAAAATAGATTAAACTTACCTTCTTCACTTAGTTCTTCAACATGACTTAATTTAGATTCACATGAACAAAGTTTTGCTTGCCCTAACAATTATTCCATGTTGTTTAGCACCTTCCAATTAGTTGAAAACCTAGGAAAAATTTTTTTTTCTCATCAAAATTCATGGAAAATTTCCCGGCCCAGCTGGCCGAATTCCCTCTCCTCTCTTTCTCCCATTTTTCTTGAAATTTCTTGGGGAGAATGATAAAGAGACTAATTAGTCATCTTTATATCTTATATTATATTTCCACGTGGCCCATGGCCCACAAGTCATGTGCATGGCCACATGGCTTTTAATTTCATGAACACTAATTTTTTTCCATATTACACTTTTAACCCCAAATTTCCTTAATATTCCATGCCAATAAAATCACAAGAAACTTATGCCTTAAAATAAAATCGAAGGTCAAAAATCTCGACCTCGCATCCCGGAGTAGTCTTGTCCTTAACTTTCCGCTAATAGCTCGGAGTGTCCCGACGTATAAAATACGGGATATAACATCCATTCCCTCCCGGAGTGCTGCCGAGTCAGAGTGTTTATGTTATGTCATCTTGGTTTATGTTAGAGAATTTGCAGACAGGGTCACGTGTATATATAACATGTCAATTTTGTAAGCTTTCATGTGCGAGTATCATTATGTATTATAATACGATTTCCAGGAAAAGTAGTTTTATTTGTTTCTGAAAGCATTTAAGTTAAGGCGGTTCTTCAAAAGCTTCCATTATGTTTTATTTTTACGATTTAATGGCCCACATGATTATGAGTATTACAAGAGTCACGTGGTTCGCTCGCTTCTAGTAAGGGTTTCCTGTGCCCATCACGCTCTATCGTGTTAAAGCGTGACAAATTGGTATCGTGGAAAGCAGTCAGTCTCTAGGGGTCATTCGCAGTCGTGTTCAGTGAGTCCCCGTTTAGCGTGCCAAGCGCGCCACACATTTATAAACAAGTGAGGTTACTGGGCATCTAGGGTGGTTACTCTTCTTCTTCGCATCTTCGATCGTGCTGCTAGAGCCAAGTCATAGGAAATGAGATTCCTTACCCCGACTTTTAATCGTTAAAGCAGGCTAATGACATCGACAAGAAGGACACGATATCAGAAGTTACTACACGCAGTAAGCAAAGTGTATGAAAGGTATATGTCGAATAAGGTATTGAAGTACGATCGAAATGTAAAGTTGAAAGCTAAAAAGGAAAGTAAAACGGGGAAAGTGCAACGGGTGCGAGTTCGAGTTGGGCATACGAGGTATGTTCGTCATTTAAATGTATCGCTGGATATTGGAGCCTTTGTGTGGCCGTGATATGATATGATACATATATATATGTTGGCTCCCGCGAGGCATTGTTGGTATTTCTGCGTGCGTTTTGAGATAGTAATAATTATAGAGGAAACTGCCGCCGAAATTTTCTCGAAATAAAAGAGAATGAGATATAGGTTGTAATACGACTTGAAAGGGGTCGTCTTGATAGTAATGCGAGATGCGGCTAGGCTACGAGTACGGCCGATATTGTAGAAAGAAGTTAATTACTAAATTAAGGATAAGAATAATTAGAAGGTCGATACCGATATGATAAAAGAATTTGGAAAGGGTTTGTAATCCTAAGAGATGATTCAGAAAACGGCTGGTAAATCTTGATGGAGTATTATTTAAGATACCGACTGAATTGATAAGCAGGGATGAATTTGTTATATCCCGTATTTCGTACGTTACGACAATCCGAGTTAACCCCGATAAGTTAAGGACAAGACTATTCGGGAGAGAAGTAGAGATTTTAACCCCTACGATTTTGTTTTAAGACATGAGTTGCCTATGATTTTGTTGGCATGGAATATTAAGGAAATTTAGGCAAAAAGTGCATTATGGAAACTTTTAATTCATGAAATTAAAGAGCCGTATGGCCGGCACGTGGCGTGGGCCATGGCCACATGGAAGATTATACATGTTATTAAAAGATGACCATTATTTCATTCTTCATCACTTTTTCCACCCCTAGAAATTTCAAGAAGCTTGGAGAGCAAAAGGAGAAGGCCATTCGGCCATAGAAGAAAAAAAATTGAAGACCAAAAATTCACTTCAAAAAAATATTTTCTTCTAGTTTCTCTACTAATTGGAAGGCCCTCTACAACGTGAAGTAGTCATTGGAACAAACAAAACACTTATTCTTGCAAAATTCATTCCTAGCCGAGTGGAAGAATTGGGTGAAGAAGGTATGGTTCAATCTTCTCTTTTATATGTTATGGATGGTTTGTGGATGTTGTAGTATGTAGAAATGAATGAAAATCATGAAAATATGGATGTTGATGTTGAACCGTGTGTGTGGGTGTTTGGCCGTGTGTGTGTAATGGCGTGGGAGTGATGGATTAATTGTATTTAAGATGTTTGTACGTTGTTGTAGTGTGTGGAAATGGATAGAAATCATGGAAGTTGTGTGTTGATGTTGTGGCCGAAAATGGGTTGTCTTGTATGGCAATGAATGAACAAATTTTTTCATGTGTTTTAGTTGTTGTTGTTATAGATTTTATGATGATAATGAAAGTTTAAATGAATCAAATTGAAGTTGTAAATGTTGTGGGCTGATTTAGAAGTTTACGTGATTCTTATGTAGATTCTATGTTTATGGTAATGACATTGTTAACGTATAGATTGTTGGTGTAGTTAGAGTTTTTGGAAAGGAATGTGTTAGTGTTGTTTATGTTGAGTTGGGGAGATTTCGGGTAAGGTGGTGGTGTGGTTGGATTGTTTGAAATCTTGTGTTTTTCTTAAAGTGTTCTTGAATATTATTTGAATGGTTTCGGATTAGTAATTGAACGTATGAACGTTGATATTGGTTTGAATGTAAATGGTTGAGTCAATATAATGAATGTTGTTGAATCATGTAGTAAAGGGTTGCTAATGTTAGAATATGTTTAGAATTGATTATCGATGTTGCTAGTATGTTGTTGGTATGGTTGTTGATGAAATTGGCCGAGTTGAATTCTCGGGGTTGTCGAATTTATAGGGGAAATGCTGCCCAAATTTCTGTAGGATAAGTGTTAGTTTGGAATTGAACTCTTAAGTGCCTTTAGCTAATGTTTGGTAATTGATGACGTATTGTAGATCTTGGGAATTCTGCGACGTAAGTTTGGATTATCTTGGAGAGTAGACGAGGTATGTAAAGCTCAGCCTTTCTTTCTTTTGGCATGTCTTAGTTGAAAGTAAGTTATGACACGAACCCCGAGGTAACTCTATTCTTGCGATCCGAGCATGTCTATGATTCTTATTTGTTTCTTAATATTCGTATTCTTAACGTAGTCGAATTATGGTTCTTATGCCTTTTGTATGACTAAATTTCAAAGGTTATCAAAAAAAATTTGTTCCTAAAAGATTCCGTAACTACGAACGGCCGTAACTTTCGTAGACGAGCTCGGATCGCCTCGAAACGTTCGTAGGAGATTCCATAATGGATGATATCCCCCAACTTTCATAGGCGGGCTCGGATGGGGTTGATACCCGTCCGCGGGCCCCCGAGACTTTCCTATGTATGGTTCTAACGGCTTTTTGAAGGAATTTAATATACTTGTCATCCCGTCCCCCGAATATGATTACTTACTTATTTGCCGAGCCTAAAATGAAGATTGTTATGCATATGATTCCGATACGTAGCTATGATTTCTAGAGTTCTATTTGATATGCCCCGAGTGACATTCGGAGGAAACTTGATTGAACTATTGTCTTGATTTATGAATGATGGTTTGTTTGATTAATTTATCGTGTCTGTATAAATGTTTTAAATTGCATATAGTTCCTTACGATTCTGCTCGTGCATACTATTGTTAATCCCTTCGCCGCGTCCCGGGCCGGTTATCATCGTGCGCACTATGCTTTATTCCGAAGTATGATGAGTTTTCCGAAGTATGATGAGTTTCTGAAATATGATGTGATTCTGAAATATGATGTGTTACGAAGTATGATGTGATACGGAGATGTGAAACCTTCCGAAGTATGATGAGTTGTGGCGCCCGAGACAGGAGGGGCGACCACGTTCCGTCCGCCGGGTCCCATTATGGACCGCACATGATATGTGTTTTTGACATGCATGGTTTATGTTCAGGAGTAAGCTTTCTGGCATTCTGATTATTTATACTTGAAGCATATTGACCTTCTGATTATTATACTTATTTCTGTATTTGGTATGCGGGATTTGTACTTCAGATATAAGCATTTTGACATTCTGGTTGTTATGTTCACTTTCGAAATACTCCTCCTCACCGCGGTTATAATCTATTCCTTTGTATTTCTGCTTTGCATACTCAAGATATATTTCGACCGACCCCTTTCTCCGGGCGCGTTTCATGCCGCGCGGGGTGCAGTGCTACGTTGCGTGATCCGTCGACCTGGACATCTACTCTGGTTTGGAGTACTCCTTGTCGACGAGCCCATATTGTGAGTCGAGACTCCTTTTATATATGTGTATGCTTATTCGGGGTACGGCGGGGCCACTGTCCCGTCATATGATTCTGTTATTACTCTTAGAGGTCTGTAGACATATATGTGGGTTGTGGGTAGCATTGTTCAGTTGTGTTTGCGTTCTGTATATTCTCAGGCTGTGTGTATGATATATGTATATAAGTACACGCGTCACCGTACCTTTCTGTATGTATAAGTTCCTAGTATGTTTGCTATGAGCTAATTGTGGTTAGTAGAGGCGCACGGGTGCCCAGCTCGGGCACTAGTCACGGCCTACGGGGTTGGGTCGTGACAGAATTATGACGAGCCTATAGTTAAAAGAGGTAATAGCGTGATTAAGACAAGAGTATAGAGGAAAAGAATTGTGGTGGATGTGAATGTATAGATAAGGCAGCTTGCGAGATATTAAGGATAAAGTGGACCGGGAAAGGGGGTGAAAGGTTAGAGAGCTATATTATATGATTGATTACGAACGGGATATAACGTGAATATAATAGAGATTGTTATGAAAATAAGTAAGGCCGAGTGAGAAGGTGGCCAAAGCTACGATGTGATCTATGTAGCTAGAATATAAAGGCAAGTATGACGCGAGAGAAGTGAGCTATAGGACGAACAAGGAAGGCTTATCAAGTTCCGTAGGGAAGTTCCGGAATAAGGGTGGTTATATAATAACGGAAATGATAGCGAAGTCAGAAAAGAAAGTGGTAATCGGGAAGAAGGAAATAAGAAGAAAGCGAGGTTATTGTGGTAGTGATAGATCACGACACGTGTAGCCAGAGATCTGAAGTACTATAAGTGACGGAATCGGAAAGACCGGTTATATAGAAAGGATGAGGAACGAGGTAAAATGAGAGCGAAATCCAAAGGCCGATAACCAAGTATTTATAAGTAACGGCGATCAAGGCGTGTCCATCATCATTGGGAATACGGGAAGTCTAGGACGGAAAGTAGTCGTGCCCAATAGGTGAAACGTGAATACCGAGGATTGAAAGAGGGCTAAAATAGTAATTGTGTTATGAGAGCGTTTTAAAATCTGTTAAGACGTCAATGTATTCCAGATTATGTGATGAAGGTCATGTGGTGAGGTGGACGCGATCATACTAGTGTTAAAGCATCGTATCTCATCGGAGTTCCAAGGTTAAGCGTGCTGGAGTGAGAGCAATTTTAGGATGGGTGACCCCCTGGGAAGTTTTCTGAAAGGTCTGACAAATTCAGACGTAAGAAGCAAATGAGAAGCTAGAGTAATCTAAGGAAAATTTGAGTCTGCGGAGTGGGCAGAAACCTTAAGAGGTCACGTAGAACGGGGAGGATTAGACCGGTAAAGAGAAAGAAAGTGCATCACAGCTCTAGAATTAGGAAGAGTTGGAATAGCGTTTGGAGATATTTGTAAGCAAGATAGTAGAAATTATACATGTATATAGGTATGCTCGAGATATCCCGTACACGGCTATGCCGAGCGGATATGTGTATCCCGACGACCAACGTGGCGGTATTTGGAAAGGCACTAATCGGACGGGGTAACGACGTTCAAGTGAGAAACAATATATATAGATGGCACAAATGTTACAAGGCAAGGCGATGTTGTTTTCACCACGGGTTAAGCTTGGAAAGTTCTAATACAATGATAGTTGGAAAGAAAGAAAGTGGGTAGGTGGAAGACAAGAGAATCAAAATGTGTCGAATAAGAGTGCCGTCTAATCGAACCGGAAATGCGGACATAGGGCAAAGTATAATTGGGTAATAGTATAAGCACACCCCTTTAAAGGGGGGAAGCGAGTGCGAGAGATGCAAGTGCAAGATGAAGACAAACGACACTACAATATCTTGGATACGGATGCTTGGACTACAGGTAAGATTCTTTGCCGAGGCAAGTTAGTAAGATCCAAAAGCCGTAAAAGAGGGTTGAAGGCTAAGATGGTACTTGAGATAGTCTTTGGGGATTAATTGTAGAGATTTTGAATGATATGATATGGGAAAGTGGACGTTAAAAAGGGGAGAATACGACAAGAGAAGATAATGAGTAACTTGCGGAGACATTGTGAAAGATAATGCGCTATGCGGGATTAGAAGCTAAGATGTGGGCAATAGAGTTGTTCGCTAACGATAGAGAACCCCCTATAGTAGGAAGTGAGGAAAGGAAAGGAGTATGACAAGATAGGCTACCAGCGAATGTAAGTACGGGGAGGGGGGGGTAGGGGGGAGGGGGGAGAAGATGTGAAGTAGCATAAACCAAGAGAAGGAGAGCCGTGACTAAGATTGAACATACCTTATACAAGTTATACAAGAATAGTTGATGCCACTGCAAGTATTGGTATGATAAGAATGAGACTAAGTAAGTACTTGATAAGAAGAGTAAGGACTTAGCAACGACAACGCAAGCTTGTGATATTTTAATTACATTACGTAAAAATGTAACGATAGTTTAAGCCAATTACTAAAATAGAATTAGTGCTGAGGACAAACAGGACATGGCTATAGATGGACCAAAGATCTACCATGAAACCGGTTGTAAGATAAGAGGGGTGAAGACAAAGCGAATCCTAAGAATCAGTGAAGCCACGCTAGGGTATCTCTTGGGCTAATTTGAGCGCCTTTGTATATTCGCGTAAAGATTGCAACAACATATGTGACAGGAAAGTTGAGAGCAAGATGCGAGTGAGAGACGATGGAAAGGTTTGAATTAAAGATAAAGAGATGACACGGGATAATGTGCCTAGAATGTTACAAGTTGAGTAAAGGGGATTGTAAGATGATTTAGACAAGATGGTCATGTTACACCTCGGAAAATTTCCCGTTGGTACGCAAGTGGGCGAACTAGTGATGAGAGCGAGGAGTGCGAGTGTATAATGTTTCTTGGGCAATGTATGTAAATGGATGGGAATGAATAGAATAAAAAGTCTAGAAATGTGAAAAGTTGAAAGTTGGCAACCGCCTGGTCGTGAAGTCCAAATACGGACCGTAAAGTAGAATACGGTCCGTAAATCGCTGTCGTAAAATGGCATGCAAAGGTTTCAACTTTCTCGCTGGAGAATGGTTAAATACGACCTGGTGGACGGACCATAAAGTGAAATACGGCCCGTAAACCATGGTCGTAAATCACCATGCATGCTGCCAAGGTTTCTGGTTCTGCTTAAGGTTAAACACAACCGCGAGGGACGGTCCATAAAGTGGAATACGGACCGTAAACCTCCATGGACGACCACCGTTCACCTCAAAGACCTGATTTCCAATTCATTAAATATGAGGACCAAGACTTATTTTATTTCATTTCTACACTACACCACTTCTCTCTAGAATCTCTCTCTACAATTATTACACAAGTTTTCAAGGATATTTGAGGATCAACAACATCAAATAAGTGAATCAAGAGTAAAGGAATCATCAAAGATCATCCAAGTCAAGAAATCCAAATGGAGAAAAACTAGGGTTTTGCGTATTAGCAACCAAGGCTTGTTCCTAAAACATCTAAGGTAAGATTCATGATATTTATATGTTGTTTAAGGTATTTAGGAGTTGAAATACTTGGTCATTAAAAGAGAATAGCAAAATGGGTTATGAATGATGAATAGTGACGATTTGAGACATAGTTGGAATTGAATCATGAATGTTGTTGGGTTGTGATATAAATGTGTTATAAATGACCTATAGACATGAAATGAGTGTTGGATACGAAAGAATATGACGATGGATTTTTAGTCATGATTATGGGAAATTGAGGTGAATTATGAAATGCGAATCACATGAATGAATGATGATTGTTGTTAATCATATTGTGATGATTATTATGAATGTTGGGAATTGATTTGGAATATGGCGGAAAGTAGTATAAACAAAGGAGATGCTGCCCAAATTTCAATAGCTTTAGTAAGTATGTTTTCACGATTTTATAGCTAATGACGATACGAATTCCATTGAAGGTATAGACAAGCGCATTAAGGAGAATGAACAAGCGATAGAGTAGCTAAGCGGCAAAGGTATGTGAGGCTAATCCCTTTCCTTCTAAGGCATGAGTCCTATGGCATGAATTTCTCTTTACTATGAATGTTCCATCTCCAAGAAAGTTAAGAGTCCTCCCTCATGAATAGCTATACGAGATAAGAAATATAAGATGAATACGAAAATGATGATAGCAAGCTAAAGTCTAGAAATGCTATAGCCTATGATATCATGCCTCTAAGAAGCTAATGATGACATTATGTAATTTAATGATATTGATCATTGCACACACTCACCTTATGCTTGTTCCTTCAAGGTGAGGCAGAATATGTAAGAATGCTCATAATGACATCGGGGGTCCACGACCTTACGTCACCCCGATAAAGTATGAATAGCTAAGAGTCCCTATGCATGTATTGTAATACGTATATGATGTAAAGCATACTATGATGAGCTATGATAAGCATATTATGATAAGCATGATGTAGTGAGTATATGATGATATCACACCGCGCCTATATGGCCGGGCAGTCACCGCCAAGGCGGGCATTACACACCATGGCCAAATGGCATGGGTACACCACTAGTGGGCGGCATGAGATAATATCCTCGGACGCGGGGTGCACAGGACGCAGGCTATTGATGATGCTAATGATATTGATTATTACACCGCACCTATATGGTCGGGCGATTATTACGATTATGTATATATAATGTGATGATGAGTACGAAAGTAAGTCGGCATTTACGATCATCCTTATGTTTCGGTCGATTATAGATTGCTCCTTGTTTTATGCCTCCTCGGTTTATTGATGCTTCATTATTGTTTTATGTTTCACATACTCGACAATATTCGTACATCGACGTCCTTTCTTCCGGACGTCGTGTTCATGCCCACGAGTAGACAGGGAGGTGGCCCGGACTCATAGAGCTGGCGGTTGATTTGAGAGCACTCCATATTCGGAAGTGCCATGTATTTCTCTTTTGGTATATATATATATACGTATATTCATGTTTTGGGCATGACGGGGTCTGTCCGTCCGGATGTCTAGTATTCCGGAGAGAGCTCCTAGATACGCAGTGTGGATAGTCTGGTCCCATGGCTTTCATGTATATGTATGTATATATCTATTTTGGATAGCCGAAGGGCTTATGTTTATAAAAGCAAAGGTATTTCAGAAAGATTCCAGTTTTGCAGGATTATGAGCATATAGTGTGAATAATAGCAGATAAGCAGGTAAGTGAGTGGTGTTCGGTGGTTAGCCCGGATACCGTCGCGGCCCGTAGCTCGGTCGTGACAAAAGTGGTATCGAGCTTCAAGTTACTAGGAAGTGTCTACGAACCGTGTCTAGTAGAGTCTTGTTTATGGTGTGTTGCGCGCCACGCTAATAAACAAGAGGCTACGAGGCATTTAGGAAAAATGACCATCTTTCTTCACGAGATCGTGCGATAGAGGCGAGTATAAGATTTAATCCTCCCTAATGAGTATGTTGTGATTTCGTAAATGCCGCCAAAAAGCTAAAGCCGCCCGGAAGGCAAGACTACGACAAAGAGGCGGGCGAAGAGAGCCGCCTATGAATGTTGATGAAGGAGAGTCACGTCGTACGAGGCTTTATCCAATGCCTCCACTACTCCTCCTAGTACGCAAGGCTCATTCAGTTCCTCCACCGCCTACTTCGTGTCAACAAGTGACCGAAGCTATTAATTTATTGACGCAGTTGGTTGCCGCTCAGGCACGAATACGACAGAATGCGGGGTTAAGTGATCGCTCAGCTAGTACGAGAGCCCGTGACTTCATAAGCCTAAATCCTCCGGAATTATTTGGGTCAAAGCCGGATGAAGATCCACAAGGCTTCATTGATGAGATGCTAAGAACGTTGCAGATTATTCACGCCTCCGAGATCGAGTCGGGGAGTTAGCTTCATATAGACTCCGAGATGTGGCGGTTTTATGGTACAATAATTGGAGAGCGCCGAGGGCAAGAAAATGCGCCTCCTCCCGTGGCAAGAGTTCGTTGATGCCTTCATTCGCCATTATTTGCCACCTGAGGTCCGCCGAGCTAGAGCGGATAGATTTCTGAATTTGAAGCAAGGAAATATGAGCGCCCGAGAATATAGCCTTCAATTCAATTCCTTGGCTAGGTATGCCCCGACGATGGTGGCCGATATGGGCGACAGGGTGTATAGATTTGTGAGTGGCTTAGGGCCACATTTATTCAAGGATTGCCTAACGGCTTCATTACAAGACGGGATGGACATTTCCCGAATTCAAGCTCATGCCCAAAATCTTGAAGGGCAACAACCCCCACAAAGAGGTGAACGTGATGTTGATAGAGGGCCGAGCAAAAGAGCTAGATCTATGGGCACAGGCCGTGATTATAGAGGGGGATCGAGGTGTTATATCCCGTGTTTTTGCACATTCGGGAAATTTGGAAATAACCTTGGTTTGTAAGGAATAAGGTCATGTCTGAATTTTTCTTAGTACGTGTATGCCGGTTATGGAAACTTGAATGCGGAAATAATGGAGAAGGCCTAAGGGCAAATTTGGAATTTTAAAAATTTGTTTCGGAAAGTACTAAACAAGAATTTTAAGGAATTGGGCTAAAAAAAAAAATGAAAAATGGAGGCCCAATTTGAGAAGGGTGGCCGGCCACATAGTGGCCCAAACCCATGATTTTATTAATTATCCATGTGCCAAATTAATGATATAAGGAGTTAGCATGTGGAAGATTCAAGAAAAACCAAGACAAAACAAGAAAGAACAAGAGAAAGAGAGGCACGGCTAAGTGGGAGAAAAAGAAAAAAAAAAAAAAAAAAAAGAAAAGAAAATCTTGGAGCTTAATTCCTTGGGTTAAAAATTCATCTCTTTTGGAATTACTACTAAGTGCAAGATTCTCTTCAAGATGATATAATTATTTTGGCAAAGGTGACCTTGGTGACAAGGAGAATTTGTTGGAAAAAGGTAAGAATTTCATGTTTTCTTTCATGTTATGGAAGATTTATGAATATTAGAATAAGTGGAATTGCATGGAAATCATGGAATTGTGACTTGTGTGTGTGTTTGTGTGTGACCGTGGGATGCACTAGGGTGGAGGAAAATGGTTGAATTTGTTTAGTATGTTGATTATGTTGTTATAGTCTTGTGAAGTATATGAAAAGTATGAAAATTTTGTGTGTTGTGAATATGTGTGTGTAGGCCGTGTGTAACAGGATGAAGGGGAGGGTATGAATCAAATTATTTGGCATGTTAATTGTGTTGTTGGAGTCTTGTGATGTAAATGGAAGGTTAATGGTTCTAGTTGACATGAAAAATTTGTCGTTAAGTTGTTGTCGGAAAGTATGCGATTTTATATAGTTTATGTAATTATAAGAATTGAGGTTATAAGGTGCAAATGGTGATTATTGTAAATGAAATTGGAAGCTAAAAATATGTTGTGAATATTTATGTTGAAAATTGAAGGTTTTGAGCGAATTATAGTTTTGGTGGAAAACTTGTATATTTTCTATATTTTGTGAATATTTCGTGAAATGATATGAAATGTCTTCGGAGTGATCTTGATGGGTTGATGAACATGGAAACGTTGATATTAGTTTGAAAATGTGAAGTTAGTTGGAAATTGTTGCTTTATGAGAAAGAAGACTAATTATGTTAGTAAGCGACTCTAGTTGGTAATTGTTGTTGTTGGTGTTGTTGTTGGCTTGTTGTTGGTTATATTGAGCCGAGTTAAATTCTCGGGGTGTCACATTTGTAGGGGAGGTGCTGCCGAAATTTCGGTAGACAAGTAGAAACTCAAATTGGTTTAAATCTCGAAAAAACGGAAAGATAATTTCGATTTTGAAAAGGGGTTGGAGATTAAACGGGGGGCGTG
>NW_026718998.1:0-12256 GCF_029784015.1 Lycium ferocissimum | reverse complement strand
ACATATCAAACCGAACTTCCGAAACCGTTGTTACGTATCAAAATCATGGGCATAAAATCCTTGTTTCCAACTCGACAAAAATAAATAATCATAGTGAAGAAAATATTAAATTTTCCGAAAAATCCATAAAGGTAGCATAGAAAGGCCGCGGGCCCCACGGACGGGTGCCGACCCCCGTCCGAGCCCGACTACGAGGGGTAGGGGAGGGATTTATGAACTTACATATTATGTTTTGGGGCGTTTCGAGGTCGTATGCAAAAGTTACGGACGTTCGTAGTTTCGGAGTCGTTTAGGCATATCCATATCCTTTTGAAAACAAAAACTCTTTTGAAACAAAATTCTTTTGTAAATATAACTCTTTGCAACCTTAGAAATTTAATCATACAAAAGACGTAAGGATCATAACTTGACCGCGTTAAGGGTACGAATATCAAGAGACATATAAGAATCGCTTACGCAAAGATTTCAAACTACGCCTCGTATCCAAGACACAAACCATACTAAGGATGCCAACATCAAAGCAAATACGAATCACAAATATACTCGAAATTTAATGGAATTTCCCCGAGGTACATATCATGTTATACCTTAATTCCGTCTAAGACATGTCATAGGTTTTCCTACTTCGCTATACCAACTCGTTACCCCTGCCCTTTCCAGGTCATTTCTTTCCTGTTATTGTTCGTCACCGCACCTTAACGAAAGCCATGTCTTGGTGCTAGCCTTTGCTTAACGATCGGCTGCTGTGCTACTTCCTTACTCTCATATCCGCTCTCTCTCTCGGTACTCTCGTTGTTACTTCGTTTCCACTCTTCTCCCAAGTATCCCCGGCGACACGCCGACATACTCTAAACTCTGATTCCAAGCTGATAAGTTTTTTTTTTTTTTTAGTCTAATATAATATGGTCTCCCCCCCTTTAAGGGGCTCCTTATACCAACAATCTTTCTATAAAATTACCTTGTTTCTCATCTTTCTTCTAACTCCATGCCTGACATCCCAGAAACTTCTTATCCTAAGTTTTCTTTTACCTTCCACCTATGTCATCCCTTTGTCCAAGTTCTCACCCATTATTCGTCCTTTCGCTTCCTTAGTTCACTTGTTCGTAATTCTTTCTTGACTGCGCATTTGTGTTGTAGCTGTGTATCCATATCTCTCCCTATCCTACTTTTACTATTCCTTTAGTCTTGCTTATCAAAATCGGTCCTCGAAGCCTCGTACACTCCGTTCGGCTCTTTTTATCATACTCTATCCCTCTTCACATGTCGACTTTGAGTCCTTACCCAAACAATCTCGCGCTTTGTCGGTAATTTCTCTCGAGAGCCTCCTTCGAGGTTCCTTACCTTTCACCTTCTTTCGACACTTTGTTCTCGGCTTTGTTTTCCATTAACGCACTCTCTTCCTTTCCACTATCACCATATTCGACCCTCGGCCCTTAATCCATAACAAATTAATGACCGTTCTTGTAGCACTTATATCGTCCACTTTTATCGTCACTTGGGCTTCGATTCCCTCACTTGACTAATGCCTTCCTTACCGTAGCGCTTCTTCGGGACTCCCGTATCTATCGATCATATGTAAAGTATTCTATACAGTCCTATACATATATATATTTACTATCAACTAACCCATAAAGTACTTCCAAACACTATTCAAGCCTATCCAACTTTCCGGAACTGTGACGCATTCCCTGTCCGTTCTCCAGTCTAACCTACCTCGTTTTATGTGACCCCGTATAGCTTCCAGGCCATTCCGTATGCTCGATTTCCCTTAGGTCACTTTAGCTTCTCATTTGTCCCTTATATCTCACTTTATAAAACTTTTAGTTCACTTCCTGTGGGGTCACCCATCCTGAAATTGCTCCCGCTTTGAGCACGCTTAATCTCGAAACTTTGGTGGGATTCGGTGCCTTAACACTAATATTTTCGCGTCCGCTTTCTCACATGGCCTTTACTACTCGATCTGAAGCCAATCAAAACTTTACGATGCCCGAGACATTTTCGTAATACGTCCTTTCTTCTACATTGACCGTTTTGCCCTTTTTAATTCCCGATGTTCACCTTCCGCCCTCGTATGTATGACTATTTTCCGTTTGGCGCCCCTCCACGTAACAAAGACAAATATATCCATCCAGCTCACCTCGTTTGACTTCCATATCATTCGCTTCGCCTTCCTCCGCCGACATCGGGCGCTCCGCGGAAATCAACGATTAATATAAGGAATCTTATTTCCTATGTCTTGGCTCTATCGCACGATCTAATGAAAGAAAGAAGGTCAACCATTCCTAAATGCCCCGAAGTACCTCTCACGTCTATAGATGTGGCCGGCTTCACACCCATAACCAGGACTCTACCGACACGACTTTGCGTACAACCCTTAGACCGACCTGCTCGATACCACTTTGTCACACCCTAATCTTGATCGTGTGTGATGGGCACCCGACACGTAAATCGGAGCCGAGCGAACCCGCTGACTCTTACTACGTACTGAGTTTTTTTTTTTTTTTTTTGAACCTTTAAGGCAAACATACTTAATAAGATTACTCATACATAATAAGACTCTTTCGTTGCTTTTAAATCAAATAAAATATATAGTCAGACACAACTCATATCATGATACAAACGGTTCCCAAAACCCACGACTACGTCCGCAAAGTCTCTAACTTCGAATGAAACATCATGGCATAGTATGCCGACCATGCGACACTCCAACAAGGGAGTTTGCCAACTTTGGAACATCTTCTATCCGTCCGGGTGTACACGCGCGGCATGAAACGCCCCCAAGAAGAGGGGTCGGTGCGAGCATTGTACCGAGTATGTAAGGCATGAACAACATAATAAGAGATGTAGAGCATGTCACGTGAAAATGAGTATCCCGTACATAAGAGACATATCATGTGTGTAAAGTTCAGTAGTTTGTACATATAAAGCATATCGTGTGAAGTCGTAACCCGTAAGCGTGAGTGCCTCTTAAGGCGGAATCATGCATGCTTAATGCCGCGGGACGTGCACCGATCCATATACTATCTTTGCGGAACGCGGCCCCGATCCATATACATTCTTCGCGGAACGTGCCCGATCCATTTGTATATACATGTACGTATTCTTTCTTTGAAAACATCTCATTTTCATATATAAAGAAAATAGAACATACCATATTGCCGAGGCGTCGGCTCGATCCATTTAACCACTTGTCCCGCATCCGGCATCCCGCGCGTCCGGACGATATCATATCATTCTCCAATCGATCGGTGGCCGTGCGCCTATAGCACCGCCCTTTTTCCCCCATCTTCCCCATATACGTATACATATACGTATACTTATACATATATCATGTCATAGCATGCAAGAGAGCCCGAAGAAAAGCTATAACTCTATCGGAGTGACGTAAGGTCGGTAACCTCCGATTATACTATGGAATAACCCGATCGTCATGTCTCACCCTTGGAGGAACGATTATTTAAGGCGAGACTATCAACGAAGGGCAACATTAAGAGAACATAGAACATGTCATATCGTATCATGCACTTTGGAGCCTTTAAAAATAGTCATTATTCGAAAATAGCTTAACATTTTCATATCGTCGTATCCATGGTAAGAACATATCCTTGACATATTCATCATAGACGTCTTCTTATATCCGGCATCATCCTTGTCGTCATAGAATCATAGTCGTCGTTTTAGTCATGAAAACTATCAAGACGTAAAACTTAGATTCCGGAGAAAATGAATATTTTTGAAAACATTTATAACTTTTAAGAAGAAATCATGTTTTGAAATCATAAATTCTAACTTTGAAAATAAGGTCGTTATGGGAGCATTTATAATATTTCATTATGTGATTCATGCCGTAGAAAGAAAAAGGGACGAGCCTTAACATACCTGCGCCGCGCCTTGCTAGCTATGCTTATTCATCCAAGCTTGGTTCCGCTAGTCTACATTCAAGAAAGTTGATGCAACCATTAGATTTATTGACATATACTTGTCGTAACCTTTCAAGTTCCTTCACTTATGGTACCGGAATTTCGCAAAGATCTCCCCCCTATAGATACACCGTCCCCGAGGGTCTAACTCGCGAATTTTTAATCGGCAACAACAATCCGAGAATTCAACCCGGCCAAACCATCAACAATATCAACAATTATTCTAACGATACTTCAACATCCAATTCAATTCAATTCAATTCAACTCATAATTTTCCAACACTCAACCTATACACTACTTCATCTGAAACCTTCAACTTTGGCGACAATCATACATTTCGTTATCATTCATATACGTTAGCTTCAACAACAGCCTTCATTCTACATCACATGATCCATAACGACAACAACTAAAATGTCAAATTGCATCAATTTACATTAACTTACCAAAACACTTATTATTCGACCATAGCCACTTCTTACATATTTTCATGCATTTTCATCCATCTTTACCTATTACAACAACAACACAAAGCATGCTCTATAAAATTTATTCATTCTTCCATGCACACAACATATACACACAACCAAACTTGGCATGCATACTTCCATATATTTTCATTCATTTCATTGGCATTACCATAACAACTAAACTACTAATTAAAATTAATTCCTCACTTCTACACACTACTATACTGGCCACTCTACTACATCCATATTTTTCCATGAATTTTTCCATCTTTTTTTCTATATGTTATAACAACAACCAACATACTACATAAAATTCATTCATCACTTCAATCTTTATACAACACATTATTCGGCCAATCATGGCATGTACACGGCCCCAACACCAATTCCACATTCTCATGAATTTCATTTATTTTCGCAAGCACTCTAGCACGTATAAATTATCCACAACATATATAAGGGAGATTGAGTCTTACCTCTTCCACTCATTCTTCCAACTTTCGACTAGGGCTAAACAACACCAAAAGAATGATTGAATTACTCCAACAACCTCTTCATGTTAATGAGGGACTTCCATTTGGTTGAAGTGCTTGAAGGAATTAATTTTTCTTGACCAATCTCCATGGCCCTATTTTTGCCAACCTTGGCTGTGCACTTCTCCTTCTTGCTCTTCTTCTTCTTTCTTTTTTTTTTTTTTTTGTTCTTTCTTTCTCCCTTAATGGTCTTGAATTAAATCATGACTTATGTATATATATATAGCCACAAGCATGTGAGTGGCACATGCTCTTCCCTCTATTTTCTTTCTTCTTTTCTTCTCTAGAGAGATTCTTCTTTTTTCTTGATTTTTCTCTTCTTTTTCTTGAATTCCTTACTTGGTCAAAGAAGACCAAGTGTCTTTTTGTAAACTTTAGTCCCTCTATATTTACACTTTGCCCTTTTCTTTCTTTCTCTAGAACTTTCTTCCTTTTCTTGAAAATTAACAAAGAAGACCAAATTTCTCCTTATGCAAGTTTTGGCCCCTTCAAGAATTTTCTTGAGCTTTTATAAAATTACCATTTTGCCCCTTGACTTCCACAATATTACCATATTGCCACTTTGCGAATTTTACTTTTTCGCCCTCAACCTTTCTCAATATTCCATATCAACAATATTCCTAAATAATATTAATAACCCACATGCGCATTAAAATAATTTTGGAAAACAATCTTGCCTTCCACATTCCACGACTTCTTCGAAATGTCCGAGCGTACGAAATACGGACATGGAGCGAGGGCTCATGAAAAGGCCAAGGAGTTCGATTATAAGACAAAAGGATAAGGAACGGGCATAAAGAAAAGAGCGGCTAAACAAAGGAACCCTCGAAGGATTATGACGCCCGTAAGGTCGGTGAACATTCGAGGACGAATGTTCTAAAGGGGGGAGGATGTTATAGCCCGTATTTCGTACGCTTCGACATTTCGAAGAAGTCGTGAAATGTGAAGGCAAGATTGTTTTCCAAAATTATTTTAATGCGCATGTGGGTTATTAATATTATTTAGGAATATTGTTGATATGGAATATTGAGAAAGGTTGAGGGCGAAAAAGTAAAAATTAAAGTGGCAATATGGTAATATGTGGAAGTCAAGGGGCAAAAATGGTAATTTTATAAAAGCTCAAGAAAATTCTTGAAGGGGCCAAAACTTGCATAAGGAGAAATTTGGCTTCTTTGTTAATTTTCAAGAAAAGGAAGAAAGTTCTAGAGAAAGAAAGAAAAGGGGGCAAAGTGTAAATATAGAGACTAAAGTTTACAAAAAAAGACACTTGGTGTTCTTTGACCAAGTAAGGAATTCAAGAAAAGAAGAGAAAAATCAAGAAAAAGAAGAATTCTCTAGAGAAGAAAAGAAGAAAGAAAATAGAGGGAGAGCATGTGCCACTCACATGCTTGTGGCTATATATATATATGCATAAGTCATGATTTAATTCAAGACCATTAAGGGAGAAAGAAAGAACAAAAAAAAAAAAAAAAAAAAAAAAAGGAAGAAGAAGAAGAGCAAGAAGGAGAAGTGCACAGCCAAGGTTGGCAAAAATAGGGCCATGGAGATTGGTCAAGAAAATTAATTTCTTCAAGCACTTCAAACCAAATGGAAGTCCCTCATTAACATGAAGAGGTTGTTGAGTAATTCAATCATTCTTTTGGTGTTGTTTAGCCTAGTCGAAAGTTGGAAGAATGAGTGGAAGAGGTAAGACTCAATCTCCTTATATATGTTGTGGATAATTTATACGTGCTAGAGTGCGCGAAAATAAATGAAATTCATGAGAATGTGGAATTGGTGTTGGGGCCGTGTACATGTGCCATGATTGGCCGAATAATGTGTTGTATAGCATTGAAGTGATGAATGAATTTTATGTAGTATGTTGGTTGTTGTTATAACATATAGAAAAAAAAGATGGAAAAATTCATGGAAAAATATGGATGTAGTAGAGTGGCTTAGTATAGTAGTGTGTGTAGAAGTGAGGAATTAATTTTAATTAGTAGTTTAGTTGTTATGGTAATGCCAATGAAATGAATGAAAATATATGGAAGTATGCATGCCAAGTTTGGTTGTGTGTATATGTTGTGTGCATGGAAGAATGAATAAATTTTATAGAGCATGTCGTGTTGTTGTTGTAATAGGTAAAAGATGGATGAAAATGCATGAAAATATGTAAGAAGTGAGTTATATGGTCGAATAATAAGTGTTTTGGTAAGTTAATGTAAATTGATGCAATTTGACATTTTAGTTGTTGTCGTTATGGATCATGTGATGTAGAATGAAGGTCAGTTGTTGAAGCTAACGTATATGAATGATAACGAAATGTATGATTGTCGCCAAAGTTGAAGGTTTTAGTATGAAGTAGTGTATGGGTTGAGTGTTGGAAAATTATGTGAGTTGAATTGAATTGAATTGAATTGGATGTTGAAGTATCGTTAGAATAATTGTTGATATTGTTGATGGTTTGGCCGGGTTGAATTCTGGATTGTTGTTGCCGATTAAAAATTGGCCGAGTGACCCTCGGGGACGGTGTATCTATAGGGAGATGAGTTTCGCCGAAATTCCAATTAGACCATAAGTGAAGGAACTTGAAAGGTTACCGACAAGTATATGTCAATAAATCTAATGGTTGCATCAACTTTCTTGAATGTAGACTAGCGGAACCAAGCTTGGATGAATAAGCATAGCTAGTAAGGCGCGGCGCGAGTATGTTAAGGCTCGTCCCTTTTTCTTTCTACGGCATGAATCACATAATGAAATATTATAAATGCTCCCATAACGACCTTATTTTCAAAGTTAGAATTTATGATTTCAAAACATGATTTCTTCTTAAAAGTTATAAATGTTTTTCAAAAATATTCATTTTCTCCGGAATCTAAATTTTACGTCTTGATAGTTTTCATGACTAAAACGACGACTATGATTCTATGACGACAAGGATGATGCTGATATAAGAAGACGTCTATGATGAATATGTCAAGGATATGTTCTTACCATGGATACGACGATATGAAAATGTTAAGCTATTTTCGAATAATGACTATTTTTTAAAGGCTCCAAAGTGCATGATCTGATATGACATGTTCTATGTTCTCTTAATGTTGCCCTTCGTTGATAGTCTCGCCTAAATAATCGTTCCTCCAAGGTGAGACATGACGATCTGCAAGTTATTCCATAGTATAATCGGAGGTTACCGACCTTTACGTCACTCCGATAGAGTTATAGCTTTTCTTCGGGCTCTCTGCATGCTATGACATGATATATGTATAAGTATACGTATATGTATATGTATATGGGGAAGATGGGAAAAAAGGGCGGTGCGCTATAGGCGCACGGCCACCGATCGATGAGAATGATATGATATCGTCCCGACGTGAGATGCCGACGGGACAAGCGGTTAAATGGACGGAGCCGATGCCCTCGGGCACATCGCATGCTCTATTTTCTTTATATATGAAAATGGAGATGTTTTCAAAGAAAGAATACGTACATGTATATATATACAAATGGATCGGGCCGCTTAGTTCGCGGCGGCCATATATGGATCGGCTGCACGTTGCCGGCAAAGATAGTATATGGATCGAGTTGCAACGTCACGCAGCATTAAGGCGGTATGATTCCACCTTAAGAGGCACTCACCTTCACAAAGATTCTGACTTAACGATATGCTTTATATGTACGAGGCGGGGGCCTTTACACATGATATCTTATGTACGGATACTCATTTTCACGTGACATGCTCTACATCTCTTATTATATTTTTGTTCACCTTACATACTCGGTACAATGCTCGTCTTGACCATAACTCTTCTTCGGGCTGCGTTTCGTGCGCGCGGTACACCCGTACGGATAGAAGATGTTCCCGGCGAAGTTGGCAAACTCCCTTTGTTAAGGAGTGTCGCCGGCAAGCATACTATGCCATGATGTTTCATTCGTTAGAGACTGCGCGTACGTAGTCGTGGGTTTTGGGAGCCGGTTTTGTATCATGATATGAGTTGTGTACGTACTATATATTTTATTTGATTTAAAAGCAACGAAAGAGTCTTATTATGTATGAGTAATCTTATTAAGTATGTTTGCCTTAAAGGTTCAAAAAAAAAAAAAAAAAAAACTCGGTAAAGTGCCGGGCCGGGTTCGCTCGGCTCCGGTTACGGGGTCGGGTGCCCATCACACCCTGATCAAGATTAGGGTGTGACAAGACATGCCAAAAAGAAGAGAAGGGTAAGCTTCACATACCTGGCTTGCTTCCTAAGCTAATCCAAACTCACGTCGTGAACTTTCCAAAATCTACAATACATCGTTAAATGTCAAACATTAGCTAAGGCATTTAACCCGATTCCAAGCGCACACCGAATTCTACGAAAATTTTGACAAAGACTTTCCCTCTAACTACACCACCCCGAGAATTAAACTCGGCCATTCTTTCAACACAACAACACCAATTACCATTCCAACAACATTATCAATTCATTCAAAATACATTATAATGCTAATAACTCTTCTTCAAATATTCCAACACATTCCAATTATGTTCAATTCAACTTCATATATCCAAACGAACCACATATAATCAAACTATCATTAACGCTCATCCGTTTAATTACCGATCCAAACCCATTCAAATAATATACACAAGAACAACAAGCAATTCATACAATATTTCCAACCAACCAAATATTGTTCCAACTTACCCGAAATTGCTTCCAAACCCGAGAACAACACCAAATATACCCTTTCCTTTCAAATTCATGAATTTTACTAATAATCCACGCCTTAACAAAGCAATTCTCATAAATACAAAAATCACATAAAATGTACATAAACTTCAAACCATCCCATAACTAACATAATATTGTTTTGAGTCGTCAAACTTGCATTTTTCATCACACAATCCACAACGACGATAACGAAAACGCTTAACGACAATTTGTTCATTCCCAACACACAAAGGGACCTATTCGGCCAACACCATCCAAACACATATGCATGATTTTCATCCTTTTCTTTCACTCCACAACAATCAAAACATACTAATTAGAATTAATTCACCACTCCTAACATACCATACACACGCACGGCCAAAGTCATCATCCACGGTTCAACTTCAACATCTATATCTTCATGTTTTTCATTCATTTCTACGTACTACAACATCAACAAATCATGCATAACACATAAAAAGAGACTTGAACTTACCTTCTCCCTTCTACTTGTTCATACGGCCATGGTGAAGTTTCACAAGAATAAGAACTTTGCTCAAATCAACAACTACCTCATGTTGTTTAGCACCTTCCAAAGAGTAGAATTGTTTGAGGAAACTATTGTTGTTTTTCTTCACCCTTTTTTTTTCTTGGTGTTGCTGCCAAGGAGAGAGCCGAATGGTGCTCTCTCCCTTTCTCTCAATGTTTCTTGAACTCTCTATGGATAAATAAAGGAAAAGATGACTTGGTCATCTTTTAAATTTCCAAGTAAAATGAAAACATGTGGCCTTGGCCCATAATTAACTTGGCCGGCCACTTTATTCCTCAACTTCAATGATTCCCAAGTTTTCTTAATTCATTTTTTGGTCCAAAAATTCTTCCAACTTTCATTCTCTAATTTTTTTTCCTTATTCCAATCTTACCCTTAACACTTCATACCCCCAAAAATGAATATGCGACTTATGCATTGAGACAAAATCAACAAAACCAGAAGTTAAAAGTCTTGTCCATAACTCGTCGCAACCAACTTAGAATATTCCAACGTACAAAGTACGGGGTATAACAAGGAAAGCCTCCACAAACTCATCCCATACAGCTGGGGGAGCACCCTCACCTCTGGACAGCTCCCATGACTCATACCAATTAGGGGCCATATGTGTCGTGCAGCCCGATACGACGTGAACTCGGCGACTCGATCCGGAGGCCACCGACCGGCCATTAGCCGTACGCCGCATCTCTCTGATGAACTCCTGAGGGTCCTCATCGGGCTTTGACCCGAAGAACTCTGGTGGATTACAGGTCAAGAAATAGCGAGCCTACGGCGCGTCACGTCCACAAGTATAATCATCCTCCGGTCCCCCGCTCTGCGGACCCGCCCCCGCTACCGCCCGTCAATGGCCGAGCAGGCGTCCTCATGCCCGTCCTCCGCCCCCAGTAAGGAGTTGGAGGCCGGGGCACTCGAACCTCGAGAGCAAGCGGTGGAGCGCCTCTCGTCCCGCGACCGCTGCCGCTCCGGCCCCTACGATGGTGACGGGGTGGCCCAGAAGAACCCGGCCGACCGGGGCACCCTCCGGCCGAGCCGGCACGGGCCCTAGTAACTCTTTCCGGGGCCCGACCGGTCTCTCCGCAAAGCTAGAGACTTGCCCTTCGGGGTACTGCTCGCCTTTCTCGGAGGCATCGGCGAAAACATAACGCTTTTGTCGAAAGAAGTCATCCTAATAATCACTTATCGCACGATCTAAGATCGTAAAGAAAGACAAGATTCCAAATGTCCGTAGCCTCCGTTTATAGATGTGGTGCACAGCACACCGATAAACAGGACTCTACTAGACACGGTCTGTAGACATTCCGAGGACGAACCGCTCTGATACAACTTTTGTCACGACCCAACCCCGTAGGCCGTGACTAGTGTCCGAATTGGACACTCATACGCCCGTCACTCGTAATTAACATGATAACTTGCATAAATATATAATAATCACATATGATCTCGGATTAGCGCATAATAGCTAGCATTATCACAAAATAGTCAACATATGTCGAAAAAAGCCGCTAGGTCGTCGTAATGTACATATCATATCGAATAGCCGACAAGGGTACCACGGCGGGTAAGATCGCCCAAACATGTATCACACATATACATAACCGTACGTATATAGCTACATCCACGTACATGTCCACGGACCTGCAAACAGTAACAAAATCATATGACGGGACAGTGTTAGAACCCGTAATTTTGTGCAATCGGAATAATCCGGATTAATTATGATAAGTTAAGGACAAAACTATTTTCGGGATACAAAGTCGGGATTTTGACTTTCGATTTTATTTTGAGATATAAGTTATATATATGAAATTGTTGGTATTGAGCACTTAGGAAATTGGGACCACATTCATAAAATTGGAATTAGAAATGTTGTGCAAAAAATGTCATTGTGTGGGCCATAAGCAAAGAGAGATATTAAGGGACTTAAAAGATGACTTCAAGTCATCTTTCTTCATTTTCACATAGCAAAATAAAGCCCCAAATTGAAGAGCTTCATCAAGAAGCTCACGGCCAAGAGGGAAGAAAAGCCAAGTCCATTCCAAGCCACCCCAAAATTAATTCTTTGGTACAAACCCACTATATTGAAATCCCTAAGTATGGAAGCAC
>NW_026718997.1:0-12091 GCF_029784015.1 Lycium ferocissimum | reverse complement strand
GCATTTAATGATCCTAATCGAGATTTTAAAGGCATTTGAGGTGAGGGAAGAAAGTTGTCAAGGAAAGCAAGGGACATGTTATGTGTCGGGCAAGATTTGCAAGTATCGAATTAACGATGGCTTAATGATGTTTTGTAGAAGAGTTATAATGTCCCTTAGATTGGTAATGAGGTGTTAAACAAGTGTTAAGAAGGTTCCATAAGGATTGGAGATCAAACGAGTCGATGAGAAAGAGTTCGAAAAAAGCTGGGCATTATGCGGCCAAACATACTGGCCGTATGTTCAACCGTATATCCTACCCAGAGTGGCAACTCCACTGGACCAAATATATGGCTAGACATACGATCCATATAATTCATACGGATCAGTATGTTGGTCCATATGTCCCAGCTCGGGTCCAAACTTTTTTAAGTTGATAAGGACCTCCAACTTCATTTAATTCATTTCATTTTCACTCCACAACTCAACCATAGAACTCTCTCCACTCTTCATCCACAAGAACCCGAAGAAATCTATGATCAACTTCATCAAACCAACAAAACTAAGTGTAAGAAACACATTGAAGTTCATCTAAGCCAAGAAATCCCAATGGAAGTGAACTAGGGTTTTGGTGCAAATGAAGTATTTCCACTCAAGGCTTATTCTTCCATTATCTAAGGTGAGTTTTAGGTATTTCCATGTTGTTTGAGGTATTGAAAAGTTGAAACACTTGGATTGTAGAAGGAAATAGAAAATGGGTCATGAATGTAAGAATAGTGACATTTTGAGTAGTAGTTTGGAATGAGTCATAAATATTGATATGTTGTGATTGTAAGTATGTTATGAATGACATTTAGAACACGGGATAAGCATTACATGTGAGAAAACGCAATAGTAAACTATGACCATGATTATGGAGGAACTGAAGTGAAATTGTGAAATGTGAATAATGTAGATGAATGATGATTGTTGCTTATAATATTGTGAGTGTTGTTATGGATGTTTGGAAGTTGATATGTGACGTGACGAAAGTTGTATAAACAAAGGAGAGAACCGATTTTCTCAGCTTTAGTAAGCACGTTCTTATAATCGATTAGCTAATGTTAATGCGAATTCTCTTGAAGGTAGAAACGTGGGCATTGAAGGAGAACGAGCAAGCGATAGAATAGTTAAACAAAAGGTATGTGAGGCTAGTCCTTTCTTTCTAAGGAATGAATCTTGTGGCATGATTTTCCCTCCTTCTTCATGAATTTTCCAACATTCCGGAAACTAAGAGTCTATGTTCATGAATAGCCATATGAGATAAAGATAAGAGATACATTATGAGCACGATAATGATGACGATGAGTCTATGACTATAAGGAGCTGCATATGTATAAGATAAAGAAAAGAGGTAAGACACGAGTATAATAATGGATGATGATGATGAGTTTAGGTCTAAAGAATCCTAAAGTAAGATATGATGCCCATGAAGTTAAAGATTCTAATTATGGTTCCATTGATGCTTTTTCTTGTGTACACTCACCTTAAAACGTTATTCCTCTTAATGCCCATGAAGTTAACGACTACGACATATTCAAGTTAATCTTAATGATCCATAGTCATAACATTTTCATCGAAACGACCTTACAACAGCCCAACCAATACAACAACACAATGTATAATCTTAACCATTCTTAATCTTCCAATTCAACAAGAATGACGACATGCCCAAAACAGTCCCTAATTACAACATAAAAAGATGCCCGATAATCTTACGAACACCTACGAATACACCAAGCAAACCACATACATTTCTTATACGCTATTTCATACAATCTTTTCATCTAATTTAGATGAGATATACCAGGACAACTACATCATTCGTTCATAGGCATGAAAACTACATTAATATCATAATAAATCCTACAACAGCCCACAAAACAAATACCACTTCAACTTTAACCATTTAGTTCCTTCATTCTCATCACATAATCCATAGCAATAATAACAACAACAACAATCAACCCCAATCTAATTTAAACACTTCAATTCTGCCCTTTCTCCAACATCGAGAAATCATACCATTTTTCTTACTTTCAATTTCATCTAATACAAATTAATCTCTTCATTACAACACCATTAACTTCAATTTCATAACAAAAGGAGAAGTCTTACCTCAACCAAATTTGGGATTATTGTACAATTTCTTGCACCATTCGCCCACTTCATCTTCTTCAAATTTAATCCTTAACCTTGCTGCTCCTTTGAACGTGTAGAACACTTAGAAAACAAGTTACAATTTTCCTTCACAAATCTTGAATTGGTCGTGATCTTACAAGAGCAGCCATGGCTGTTTGTGGTTTCTCTTTCAATTGGAACATGATGAAGAATATGTAGAACACTTTAGGGACTTAATTTGCTATGAAAATCATCATCTTGCTCAAGGTCAGCCATGGCCGTGAGCTGCCATGGCTGAACTCCTCTCTCTCTAATTCACTTTGTGGATGAAGATAATGAATTATGAGTCATTAACTCATTTATATATGCTGCCCATATTGGTGACATGTGTCCGGATTGACATGTGTCCCATTAACATCCATGAGCCAATCATATTCGGCCATGTCTTAGTGGGGCCCGGTTAGTGGTCTAATTAGGCTAATTAATCATAATTAATCACTAATCCCTACTTAATAATCTAATCATGGTTAATTAATCCCTAATCTCCACTAATATTTCTACACTAATAGAAATTCGCAAGCAAGTCGTGCACTTAATAAAATCAGGGATTAAAAGTCCTTGTCTCATATCCAAAATAATCTTGTCCTTAGATTTATGTCGATTAGCTTACAAATAATCCATCGTATAAACATACGGGATATAACAATATATGTATGGAAATTCTAAGGATGATGTTGATTTCGTTTGTGTATTTTTATGTATATGTTTGTATGTATGGATAGCATCGAGTCCCGGAAGGGCCGAGTACGGATAGCATCGACTCCTGAAAGGGCCGAGTACGGATACTATCAAGTCCCGAAAGAGGGCCAAGGTACGGGTGATACCGAGCCTATATGGCCGGTGCGTGGATGTCTTTGCATTGTGTTATTGTATATGTAGGCGATTTGTAACAAGTGTATCTCAAAGAGAATAAAGGGGTAAGTACGTATGACGGGTGTTTAAAAAGTATTATGAGAAATGAACGGCTATTTTATCTTATGCTATTTCTCATGCTCTTATCGTGTTATTATCCACGCCTTACATACTCGGTACATTGCTCGGTCTCATTTTCTTTAGATGCTTTGTGTTCATGCCCGTATAGACGGGGAGACGACCTTGATTCATAGAGCTTAGCAGAGGGCACTCCATTGTGGTGCCATTGATTGATTATTTTGTGTACATACATGTTTTGGGCATGACGGAGACTTATCCCGTCCATATGTCTAGTACTCTAGTAGAGGCTCGTAGATACGGATGTGTGGGTAGTATGGTCTCACAGTTTCTCATCCAATGTATATATATTATTTTGATAACCGAAGGGCTTATGTATATAAAGTGAGCATAAGAAATATGAATGAACGCAGGATGAGTAATAGAATGAGTGGTGCTCGGCGGTTAGCCCCGGGTACCCGTCATGGCCCTAGTCGGGTCGTGACAAAAGTGGTATCAGAGCAGTTTAGTCCTAGGAAGTGTCTACGAGCCGTGTCTAGTAGAGTCTTGTTTATGGTGTGTTGCGCGCTACACTAATAAATAGGAGGCTACAGGGCATTTAGGAAAAATGACCATTCTTCTTCTTACTAGATCATGCTATAGAGCCATGTTATAAGATTTTTCCCTCTCCAATGGTGCGTTTATGATTTCAGCAAAGTTGATGAAAGAAAAGCTACGCGACCCGGAAAGGGCAAGACGATGATTGCGGAAGGGCTTGAACGGGGGCTATCTACGGAGATGGAGGAGAGTGAACCCCGAAATAAGGCCCTACCTTAGTTTTCACGTACCTCGCCCACTTTAGAGGATCAGAGGGGAGCCTCAACTTTAGCTCCCGCACCCCCAGTCCTTCCTCCAGACACTTCGGGCCATGAGATGAGGCAGGCCATTCTTTTACTGACTCAGTTAGTAGCCGCTCAAGCTCAGCGGCAGGATGTGGGCCACGGTAACAAGAGTCGGAGAAAGAGAGTTAATTCTTCAGGATTTGATCATGAGTTTAGGGGCGCTCCGAGACAATAATTTTCCAGGCACTCAGTTCGTTCAACAACTAGCGCTCCTCCACAGTTTCTTGGACCCGTGTTTGATGAATCTACTAATTCTAGGCTGCCCCAGAGTCTCAGAGTTCCCAATTCTCGGAATAGGGGTGATTCAAGCCAGATGAGATTACCTGTACCGCGATGTAGTCAATGCAGAAAGTTACATTCTGGACCGTGCCGCTTGGGTTCAGATGTTTGTTATGCCTGTGCTCGGCCAGGCCATTTTAGGCGCGATTGTCCATCGCTACGTGGTAAAGATAGGGTTCGGTCTATGGGAGTGGTAGCTGGCTCTTCATCATCAGTACGCCCTCCTAGGCGAAGGCCGCAGATAGTAGCAGGTTGTCATGGAGATCAAAGAGAAATGCCCAGTCCGAGTGGATCCCAGTGCCATACCTATGCATTAGCTGGGCGACAGGATCTTGAGTATCCCTCTGATATTGTCCCGTACATTTTCGGTAATATCTTATGATATGTATGCGCTGATTGATTCGGGTCCTATCTTGTCATATATTACCCCCGACATGATGATTGTGTTGAGTTGAAAAATCTGAGGCAACCCAACAAATTGAGATGACTATATTTGTTAGTGACCTAGTGATAGCCAGAATAGTGATTTACAAGTAAGTTGATTGACAGTGTGTGAAAAAAAAAATATAGTATATAATAATATGTGTATGTATATATATATATATATATATATATTAGAATTCTAGACCGAGTGTGCAGGCACAACTTATGAGACAAGCTCTATTATTTATATATCCTTTAATGGTAAGTAATCTTGTGTTGCTGAGTTGCATATTATGTGTGCCCTGATATATGTCCTATTAAGGCATGGGACGTGTTTTTATTGGGCTATGTGCAAGTTTGGGATTGTTATGTTTACAAGAGAAACCTTGCCAAAATTTTCCCAGGAATCTAAAAGAAATTGCAGGAACCATAGACAGAATTGTCGTGAAAAGAAGAGAAGGCCGACAATGAGTGATTGAGAATGGAGGACAAAGCGGTAACGAGTTAAGAATAGGATTCCTTGTGCGAGGAATAAAGGATTGATTATAAAAAGGGAGGTAACAAGATAAATTGAGGAGGAAAGAATGTAAAGGAATAAGTACGGGTATAGAAGGAAGAGGAAATATACGAAGTACGCGTGCTTAAGAAATAGTCGTATTATGAGAAAAGGAAGACGCATCTCCTACGAATATCCTCCACTAAGACAGAACGAGTAAAGTATATAGAGGAATAAGTTGGAGAGAAAAATGTGGCCATGAATTACGAGTTTACTTTGTATGATGATAAAGCGATAAAGTAAGGCTATCGGAACGACAAATACGACATGATTATGATTGGTTTCGGAATCAATGTTGAGTACAACACAAGAGTAAAAGAGTATGAGGCATAAGGGGTATTAGTGGCGCATGAGACTTAGATCCTTGAAAACAAAAAAAAATGGTGGGTTTAAAGGAAAATGCATTTACGGTTGCTATAAGTCGATTATAGGAAAGAGAGGAATAACTTGAGATGTGAAGAAAGGGGAAAGATGATGCTATAAGTGAACTCTGGGTATCGAAGAATGGGATACGTGACATTACATGGATGATACGGATAGCTAGATAGACTACTATTTGAGTACCCCTATGAGACAGAAGTTATTAATTGGAGCGGATGTAGACATTGACTCATAACTAACGGTTGAGCTAAGTAAAATACATCCTTGTTTGGGGTGCTATGTTGGTTGTATTACTTGATTACAAAACTGCGAGATGAGCGTGTTAAGACTTCACACCTGAATTACCGTAGCTATAAATTATGGGAGATGACATGAATATGATGCAGTATGATAAGGGAATCGAGGAATGGGATATATGAGTTCAAGATTGAAAGTAAGGTAACGGATTGGAGAATAGTGTAAGTAAGACCCTTAGAAGGGAAAGCGAGTAAGGAAAAATACAGGTGTAGAGATTGAAACGATGGATCCTAAGACGTGACAGATATAGACTCTAAAACAAAAAGTGAAAGTTATGCGGAAATGAGTTTAATAACTAGTAAATAAGTGAACAAGAATCGGCAGTATACGAGACTCGTACCGAAAATTATTCGTGAAAACCTTGAACAACATGACATTGGGAGCAAATAACTTGAGGAATATTGTAAAGGATAGCGATGCTATACTAGAATAGAGGCGAGGGAATTGAGAGTAGAGTCGTTTGTTAATGATATTGCGAGTTATAAGTGACAAATAAGAAGAGACATAAAGTTTTCTATAATAGAATATAAGATGTGATAATTCGAGGACTAACAAAGGAGAGAAAAGAGCATGACGAGATAAGTTACATCGAATAGACAAATGAGTTTTGGTATGTGTGAGATACGTAAAAATAGAACGGACCAAAGGAAGGAAAGTTTAGGGATAAGATTAGATGTTCGTACATGAATCACACAAGAACGGTTATGTAACCTGTAAGTATTTACATATCGAGAATGAAATAAGTATATGTTATATGTTTCCTACGGTAGCCCTAAGGTGGGTTAGATCACTTACGAATTCGATAGGATCATTGAATAAAGGGGGTTTTACCAGAAGAATATCATGCCTTGGAACTTTCATTTTGTATCATTGTGGTTATAGCGAATTTCCAACAGCTTACCAAAGGGTTATGAAATTCTTGAAAATTATGAAGTCTGGAATGAGTCGACAAGGGACACCTACGACAAGACATCTTGGATTGAATTTATCTAGACTCTACAGATGTAAATCAATACCATTATCATGGTCACATGGAAGAAAGAAAGTGGGATAAATTTGCAAACCATGTAAGACTTAATATCGTTATTGGGCAAGAAAAAGGATCGACGAGACTTAGAATTTCAAGTGAAAGATTGGGTATTCTTAAAAGAGTCGCCAATGAAGGGCGTTATGAGATTTGGCCAAAAGGGGAAGCTTAGTCCCCGATACATTAGGCCTTATGAGATTGTGCATAAAGTAGGCAAAGTTGACTTATGAAGAGGTACCCATCGCCATCTTAGATAGGATTGTGCAAGATGTTCACGGAGGCTTCGAATATTAAAGAAGGGCCTCGATAAGGTCTTATGGCGAAATAACAACCGAGAAGAAATGACTTGGGAAGCGGAAGAAAATATGAAATCCCAGTATCCGCACTTGTTTCAGCCCCCGAAAGAGATCCATGATGAGACATCGAGATTATGAGGTATGTATGTTTTCTTTTTATGCATATGGGTCGTGTGTGGCCAACTTATATTGCTATTATGTTGTAGCCCTGTGAGGCAATGTTTATTGTGGGCAGTTGTGACAGGATGATAGTGCCATATTATAGGGGAAACTCTGGTGAAATTTTGTAGAATTCCCGAGTGCTTAACATTCGAGAACGATTGTTCCAAAAGGGGGGAAGAATGTTACACCTCAAAAATTTCACGTTAACGTACCGTGAATAGACTAATGAAGGGCACGATGTATACGATGTTTTTATAAGTAAGAAATAGCATTTGATGATCCTAATCGAGATTTCAAAGACATTTGAGGTGAGGGAAGAAAGTTGTCAAGGAAAGCAAGGGACATGTTGTTTGTCGGGCAAGATTTGTAAGTATCGAATTAATGATGGCTTAATGATGTTTTGGAGAAGAGTTACAATATCCCTTAGATTGGTAATGAGGAGTTAAACGAGTGTTAAGAAGGTTCCATAAGGATTGGAGATCAAACGAGTCGACGAGAAAGAGTTCGGAAAAAGCTGGGCATTATACGGCCAAACATACTGGCCGTATGTTCAACCGTATATCCTGCCCAGAGTGGCAACTCCACTGGACCAAATATACGGCCAGACATACGGTCCATATAATTTATACGGACCGTATGTTGGTCCGTATGTCCGAGTCGGGTCCAACTTTTAAGTTGATATAAGGACCCCCAACTTCATTTAATTCATTTCATTTTCACTCCACAACTCAAGAACCCTCTAGAACTCTCTCCACTCTTCATCCACAAGAACCTAAGAGAAATCTATGATCAACTTCATCAAACCAACAAAACTAAGTGTAAGAAACTCATTGAAGTTCATCTAAGCCAAGAAATCCCAATGGAAGTGAACTAGGGTTTTGGTGCAAAAGAAGTATTTCCACTCAAGGCTTATTCTTCCATTATCTAAGGTGAGTTTTATGGTATTTTCATGTTGTTTGAGGTATTGAAAAGTTGAAACACTTGGATTGTAGAAGGAAATAGAAAATGGGTCATGAATGTAAGAATAGTGACATTTTGAGTAGTAGTTTGGAATGAGTCATGAATATTGATATGTTGTGATTGTAAGTATGTTAAGAATGACATTTAGAACATGGGATAAGCATTACATGTGAGAAATCGCAATAGTAAACTATGACCATGATTATGGAGTAATTGAAGTGAAATTGTGAAATGTGAATAATGTAGATGAATGATGATTATTGCTTATAATATTGTGAGTGTTGTTATGGATGTTTGGGATTTGATATGTGACATGAGGAAAGTTGTATAAACAAAGGAGATGCTGCCCGATTTTCTCTAGCTTTAGTAAGCACGTTCTTATAATCGATTAGCTAATGTTAATGCGAATTCTCTTGAAGGTAGAAACGTGGGCATTGAAGGAGAACGAGCAAGCGATAGAATAGTTAAGCGAAATAGGTATGTGAGGCTAGTCCTTTCTTTCTAAAGCATGAATCTTGTGGCATGATTTTCCCTCCTTCTTCATGAATTTTCCTACATTCCGGAAACTAAGAGTCTATGTTCATGAATATCCATATGAGATAAAGATAAGAGATACATTATGAGCACGATAATGATGACGATGAGTCTATGACTATAAGGAGCTGCATATGTATAAGATAAAGAAAAGAGGTAAGACACGAGTATGATAATGGATGATGATGATGAGTTTAAGTCTAAAGAATCCTAAAGTAAGATATGATGCCCATGAAGTTAATGATTCTAAGTATGGTTCCATTGATGCTTTTTCTTGTGTACACTCACCTTAAAACGTTATTCATCTCAAGGTAAGATATGATGATTATGATCACTCCATAGTGTACTCGGGGGTCCACGACCTCATGTCACCCTGACATCGCCATAATTGCCTTCAATGTTCTAATGTATGCTTTAATGATAGATGTATGGAAATGCTAAGGATGATGTTGATTTCGTTTGTGTATTTTTATGTATATGTATGTATGTATGGATAGCATCGAGTCCCGGAAGGGCCGAGTACGGATAGCATCGAGTCCCGGAAGGGTCGAGTACGGATAGCATTGAGTCCGGAAGACCGAGGCACGGATACCATCGAGTCCCGAGGGCGAGTACGGTGATACCGAGCCTATATGGCCGGGTACGTGGATGTACCGCATTGTAAGTTATTGTATATAAGCGTGGATGTAACAAGTGTATCTACTAAGAGAATAAAGGGGGTAAGTACGTATGACGGTGTTTAAAAAGTATTATGAGAAATGAACGGTTATTTTATCTTATGCTATTTCTCATGCTCTTATCATGTTATTATCCACGCCTTACATACTCAGTACATTGCTCGTACTGACGTCCGTTTTATTTGGATGTTGTGTTCATGCCCACAGGTAGACAGGGAGACAACCCAGATTCATAGAGCTTCTAGCAGAGGGCTTTGAGGGCACTCCATTGTTCCGGAGGTGCCATTGATTGATTATTTTGTGTACATATATAGCTAGGCACGACGGGATCCCGTCCCGTCCATATGTCTAGTACTCTAGAGGCTCGTAGACACGTATACGCGGGTAGTATGGTCTCGTCGCTTTCTCATCGTATGTATATATATATTGTTTTGATAGCTTTAAGCGGCTTATGTATATAAAGTGAATATGTTTCAAATGAAAAATAGTTTTCTATGACTATGAGCATAAGAAATATGAATGAATGCAGATGAGTAATAGAATGAGTGGGTGCCCCTGTGGTTAGCCTCAAGTACCCATCATGGCCCTAGTCGGGTCATGACACCTTTCTCTGAATTGGTCAAAATGGGCGAGCCCATAGAAGACGGTCTGAAAATCGGCCGAATCATAAGCATGACTGGAAAATCCACTGGTTTAATTTCAACCAGATTCATGCGCAAGAAGAAAGAAGACGTGGCTAACATATCCCACACTTCTGAGCCCAAAAGAAGGGAAGATTTCCCGATGGAAGCATATACCTCACCTCCTCCAAATACCTACGTACCCACTCCTTATAGCACGGTGCCGCATATTACGCACAACTGACCTTCTAATCACCACCCCAAAACAACCAAGCTCCACTAAATGCCTTCCAATCACCTCCACCAAACTACCAAGCTCCACAACCAAATTATCAGACTCCCTCACCCATTTACCGTACCCTACAAAATAACCAATCCAATACCTACCAGAATCAACCCCCACCAAATGCCTATAATACGCCACGCCCTAATTTTAAGAAGAAACCCCCTCGGGTATTCACTTCTCTGATGGAATCTCGGACTGATTTGTTCAAAAGATTAAGTACGGCTGGAATAATTCAAGTGCTTCCACCAAAGGTCGTCGATCCCAAGAATCGATTTTACGGAGCTAACCAAACATGTGCCTATCACTCCAATGGTATAGGGCATAGTACTGAGGAATGCATTAATCTAAAGTATAAGATACAGGATCTGATCGACCAGAAAGAAATCGTGCTCCAAACGGCCCCTCCAAATGTGAACACCAATCCTTTGCCAAACCATGGCAATAATGTGATTCACATGATTGAGAGAGAAGAAGACTGGGTCGCAGGAAGGCCCACAATCCGCGATTCTGTGAAAGAACTTGAACGCACAGTAGCATCACTGTCCCTAAAAGAATGCCCGCAATTCAAGGTATTAATCCCCGTACCAAAGGGATGACACATTGCTCGTGTGATTCCGCCACCGAAAAGAATTTGTAGTCTAGGTTGCTGCCGCACATGGTATTACAAAATTAGGGAGATGTTATACTCCTGAAGACCTAACCCAAGGGGCACCCCGAAGGGAGGGTAATCAGAAAAGGACTATCACTGAAGGTGAAGCCAAAGATTTCTGGCGCTGGATGCAGCCAAAGGAATACTCCATTGTTGAAAAAGAAAACGCCACCCCTAAATCTCGAAGACGGCATTGCTGCAAAGCTCACCCCAACACCACCTGGCTCTAATGAAGGTGTTGGAGGAAGCTCATGTCCCACCGGAAAAAACAAGAAAACCCTCGGGAAACGGTTGCCCATGTTATAGAGGAACATCAAATTGCCTCACGTAAAAAGAGTTGGCCAAGAAAGCCATAAATCACAACAAAGCATTGCACATCACCGTTATGTGTCGCAACAAAGTGGTAATCCCAAAAGTTGATTGACAATGAGGCAGACTCAACATTTTCCCCGAATCTACTCTGACTCAGCTATGGTGTGACCTGGCAAAGGTTCATCAAAGCCACACTAACATAAGAGCATTTGACCGAGGACGTTGCGACGCCACCGGAGTAGTTGATTTAGATATTCAAATAGGACCTGCCGAGTTCACCACTGAATTCCAAGTCATGGAAATACCCGCCAATTACAATTTGCTTCTGGGAAGACCATGGATTCATATGGCAGGGGCAGTACCATCCTCGCTCCACCAATCTGTAAAATTTGTCTGGGAAGGAAGTGGTGATCTATAGAGAAGCCAGTATGCACAATTATCCAGACAATTCTATACTCGTCATTGAAGACACACCTAAAGGAACCGATTTCCATGTCGTGGAGTTAGTAGGAGCAGCCCAGAAGATAGACCCCACTGAAACTCCCATGCCAACGGTTTATAAAATGATTGTGTCTACCATGATTCAAGGGGTTTTAACCCGAAACTTTGAAGAATTTATAGG
>NW_026718996.1:0-11937 GCF_029784015.1 Lycium ferocissimum | reverse complement strand
CATCAATATATAAATTACATTAAATGTACAAAAATCTCCAAATCGGTCCGCAACAATCACAACCTCAATTTGAGCCATTAAACATTCATTTCCAACATAGAATTCATAACGACGACGACTAAAACATTAAGCGATATCAATTCGTTCATTGTCATATAATGTGACCCATTTCGACCAACACTACAATTATACATATATGGATGATTCTCAATCGTTCTTCACCCTACAATGATCATAATAAACTAACTAGGCATTAATTCATAATTTCAACACAACACCACAAACACCCGTTTGCACGGCTCAAACACCACACACACAACTCACTTCCAACATTCCATATTTCATGATTTTCCTCCATTATAACATACTACAACAAGCATACAACCTTTATAACATACAAAACATAATCAAGTCTTACCTTTTCTCTTCAATTTCCCAATAGCATAGGGTTTCCAAAGATGAAAAATAATGGGTTGATCGCTCCAACGACACCTCCACGCTACTTAGGGACCTCAATATAGTGGGTTTGCATCATTAAAACAATTTTTGAAGGACAAGAATGAAAGTTGATTTTCCTTGTTCCTAGCCGAGAACAAGCTTGTTGTTTTCTTCAACTTCCTTGTTTTTTTCTAAGTGTGGATGAAATGAAAATAAAGACTAGTAGTCATCTTTTATCACTTAAATAAAGTGTACAATTTCCTTGGCCCACATTAATGTGTTGTTCCAATTAAAAGATGACACAAAAATTGTGTGGGCCAACCCCACATCACACGGCCACAACATGGAATTGGATGACTTTTTCAACTTCCAATTTTATCACTTTCGGTCTCAAATTCTCCTAATTATTCCATACCAACAAATTCATGAACAACTTATGTCTTAAAAAAAAATCAAAGGTCAAAAATCCCCGACTTGAATCCCGGAATAGTTTTGTCCTTAACTTATCATAATTAATCCGGATTGTTCCAATGTATAAAAATACGGGTTCTAACACATGCATTGCACGCATTCTCATCCATTCATGATACACAGTTGACACCTTGATGATATTTGAAGAAACACTGTAATGAGCTGTGCTAGGTTTTTACTTGAGTAACGTGAGAGTCAGATATCCGATGTTCGTCCCGGAATCGTAGATTGACTGAATTGTGTTACATCCCGTGTTTTCATGCATTGGAAAGCAAGCGAGTTAAATGATATTGGTAATGGAAGCAAGGTTATCCCTCAGACTTATAGGTGGTTAGATTGATGGTACAGATGTATCGTAAGGATTTGGAGTTAAACCAATCGAAGAAAAATGGTTTTATCGAGGTTCAAAATTTATTTGAATGAAATAAGATCCAAGCTATAATATCCAGTATTTTTGGACTAGGAATTGAACTGTCCAACATGAGTAAATTTACCCGAGCCCGGAGAATTTGGTCATATTCAAGCATGAAAATCAAGAACTCTGTGTATACAAGGACTGAAGTCCCGAAATGATTTAAGATGAAAAAGTGTGACGACGATGATTGAAGATAATATCTTATGTGTGGCAAATGAGGCTATGGACTAGTGTTATATTACATGGTCATGGTAATGGGTATATGGAGTATGTTAAAGGTGATCAATATTAAAGTAAATTGAGATCAAGAAATTAATTATGTGTAATTGATTAAATGTTGGATTGTAGTGAGATAAAGAAATAAATTAAGTTGATGACATGGTGGTGAGTGGGACACCAATCCAGGTGTGCCCTTGACTAGTGGGCAGCTGGTAGATTAGGATATACATATGCATGATTAATGTTTGGTGGCACCCTTAGATTACGTGTAAGTTGGATAAACAAAATGGTGCCATGTGTAATCACAAAAGTGATGTTAGGCTCTTTTCCTCAATTAGTAAGTATGGACATAGATAAACATACATATTGTACATATATTTCTGGAACAACAATATGATACTCCCTGTATGTAGCAACGTGATCAAAAAAATCATGAGATCAAGTATGATTTTTATTTTTCTCAAGAACAATATTCGGGTTTTGCTCACCGCTTCGATCTTGTTGTTCCATTTTATCACGATGTTGAATTCAGGCTATCTTCGAAGAGAAGATAGAAGAAGGTCATTTCTTGGCATATGCAGTAAGAACTATTCTCTCCTAGGTATATTTAAATTCATTCCGGTCATAGCTAAATTGTGAGATGGGAACTACGAAATTAATTGTGGGAGATTGGATAAGTTATTGTTGTTGTTATGTGGGCTGATTTGAGGTATATTTTTGGGTTGTGTTGTGGGTAGAAATTATTGGAGTAACTTAAATATATTGTTGTTGTTTTCATTGATATGTATTTTGAAGGAAAGAAAAATTGGAGAAGTGTGTTTGATAATCGTATCTGGGCTTGTCGCTCGTCGTGAAATGTTTGTGACTGGTTCTTTGCTACATGGTATCTTGTTATTGATGTATATACTTGCTGGATTGTTCTGGTTGTTGTTGTTGATATATGGAGTTTTGTAAAATGAGAAGAACGGGGGAGATGCCACCCGTTTTGTTTTAGGATAAGTTAAATTTTCGTTATACGATTAAGAAAATCATTTGTATAATTAACGATTGTATCATTGTTGTTAGACATGGATGTTATATCTCACATTTTGTACGTCGGAATATTTTTAAGTTGGTTGCGAAGAGTTACGGACAAGGCTATCTTCCGACTTTGTTGTAAGGCATAAGTCGCTTATGATTTCATGGGATGGAGATATTAAGGAAAATTTGGGGTAAAAGTGAAATTATGGAAACTAATATTTCATGAAATATGGGACCAAAAATGAATTATGGGAAGTTAGACATTTCATGAAAATTTGGGGCAAAAAGTGAAGTTTTGGAAGTTTTATTTCATGAAAAAAATGGCCATGTGGCCTTGCATGTGACATGTCGGCCATAGGCCACATGTATTAATTATAAATGTATACATAAGATGACAACTTAGTCATCTTCATCAATTGACCTCCTAGAAATTTCAAGAAATATGGAGAGAAAAAAAAAAGAAGGAGACACGGCCAAGAGGGGCTGGCCGAACCAGCCCCACAAAGTTGATCATGAAAAATTATTTTCTTCAAGCTTTCACATCAATTGGAAGGTCCTCGTCAACATGGAAGGGTTGTTGGAGCAACAAAAACATCCGTTTGTGCGATTGGGGAGCCTAGCCGAGTGAAGAAATTCAATGGAAAAGGTGAGGTTTAATCTTCCTTACATGTTTTATGGATGATTTGTGCATGTTGTGATATGTAGAAATGAATGAAATGAATGAAAGTATGATGTTGAAGTTGTAGCCGTGTGTTGTTGTTGTGGCCGTGAATATGCCATGTGTTGTAGGAATGATGAATTGATGTTATTTAGTATTGTGGTTGTCATAAATTATGTGACAAGAATGAAGGTATTTAATGGTTTAAGTTGAAGTTGTGGTTGTTGTGAGTTTGGCCGTGTGTATGTAGTGCTATGTAGGGATGAAGAACTCATTTTATTTAGTATGTTTGAGATGTTGTGTTGCGGATTCTACGATGTAAATGAAAGTTTAATGACTCAAATGGAAGTTATAATCGTGTGCGGGCTATTTTGCTAGCTAATGTGAATCAAATATGCTTTCTTGAATTTATGAAAATGAAGTTGTTAACGAATGGATTGTTGACATAGTTTATGAATTTGGAAGAAAGAATTGTGTTGGTGACGTCTTGTTGAATTGGAATGATTTCGGGTAAGGTTGTGCATTGGATTGGCTTGTTTGATCATTGAGCGGAATATTTGAAATGTTCTTGAATCTTAGTTGAATGATCTTGGATTGGTACTTGAACTTGTGAGCGTTGATGTTAATTTGAAAGTATGTAGTTGAATTGAATGTAATGGAATGTCGTCGAATTACATGAAGGGAGTTAATAATGTTAGAATGCGTCGGGATTGATTATTGATATTGTTATTATGTTTGTTGGTATTGTTGATAATGATTTGGCCGAGTTAAATTGTCACGACCCGACTAGGGCCGCGACGGGTACCCGAGGCTGACCACCGAGCACCACTCCTTCTATGTCTTATCCTGTCTTCGATCACGTTTCTTATCATTTATAAACATAGAAAATGTTTTTCATTTAAAACATGTTTACTTATATAAGCATAGGCCCTTTTGGCTATCAAAATAATAATATACATAAGCTTGCGTATACATGACGACTATGGGACCATACTACCCACACATACGCATCTACGAGCCTCTACTAGAGTACTAGATACATGGACGGGACAGGACCCCGTCATGCCCAAAAGGTACACATATATATATACAAATAGCATCTCAAAATTAGCACCTCCGGAATAAAGGAGGGCTTCTGCGACTCCGCTGGTAGCTCCTATGGATCCGTACCGTCTTGCTGTTTACCTGTGGGCATGAACACAGCGTCCAAAGAAAACGGACGTCAGTACGAATATTGTACTGAGTATGTAAGGCGTGAATGAATAAATATAATAGAGAAGTCATAATGGCAAAGGACAAGGATATAAACTTCGACTGGATACATTTTATGCATATACTACACATACATCTCATACAAGCTACTACAGCGTATGCCTCGATTTGTCATACATACCTCGTCATATTGTACATACGTCATCACATTATACCTACATCGTCATATCATATAAGCATCGTCATATCATACATGAGCGGTACAGAAGACACTTAAAACCATCAGAATGTCAAAATGCTTAGCCTTGTTCTGAAAAACATTTCTGTCTCATGTATATGGAACATAGAACGTATCATAGGGGCTGACATTACCGATGTGGGATTCGCCTAGACCAATGTGAGATTCGCCTAAACCAGTGTGAGATTCGCCTAAACCAATGTGGAATTTGCCCCACCATTGGGTTTGCCCCACCACTGGGTTTGCCCCACCATTGGGTTTGCCCCACCACCGGCTCCGATACCAAATGCTCATATTCCAAAATACGTATATACATATAGCATATACTTATCGGTACCACACATTTCATAGGTACATCGTAGGCTAACATCATCATACATGTCATGGAGTTGAAATTCTTAATTGTCTTATAAGCATATCATGGCTCTATCATAATTTAGTATCATTACATACAAGTATATATACATATATCATCACATCATATATTGGGACCGATAGGCATCTATAGTCATGTCGAGGTGACGTAAGGTCGTGGAACCCCGACCACATTATGGAGTAATCAGATCATCGAATCTCACCTTGAAGGGACTAACATCTTAAGTTGAGTGTACATAAGAGGAAACATTAATGGAACCGTACTTAGAATCATTGACTTCGTGGGCGTCATTTCTCACTCTAGGACTCTTTAGATTTAACTCATCGTCGTCAATTATCGTGCCCGTGCTTTATCCCTCTTCTTTATCTTATACATGTGTAGCTCCCTATAGTCGTGGACTCATCGTCATTACTATCGTGCTCATAGTATATCTCTTTATCTTTCTCTCATATGGCTATTTATAACGTAGGCCCTTAGTACTTCGGAATTTAGGAGATTCGTGGAGACGGAGGAAAATCATGTCTTGAAAGAAATGAGACTAATCATCATAAGGTAAGTTTATCAACAAGGATTAATAGCAAGGAGTCATATGAAGGTCGTTAACTTTATAGAAATCTTGTATCGTAACTTTAGGATCTCTAGACTCAGCTTATTATCACATTCATGTCATACTACTCCTTTCATCTCATATGAGCCCTTTATAAAGTAGACTCATCATTTCCGACACATACGTACATATATGTAGGGAGATGGGAGGATTCATACCATGGAATCATGCCTTAGAAAGAAAGGTTGAACCTTACATACCTTTGTCGTTTAGCTACTTTATTGCTTGCTCGTCCTCTTTTAAATGCTCGCGTTTTTACCTTCAAGAGGATTCGCATCAACGTTAGTTAAACAGTCATGAGAGCGCACTTACTAAAGCGATAGAAAATTGGACAGCGTTTCCTTTGTTTATACTACTTTCTGCCCTATTCCATATCAACCATCAACATTTATAACAACGATCACAATATCATAACCAATAAGCATAATCCATTCGTTTTGCCTACCTTGAGAAATTTCATTCTCAATCCTCCACATTCATGACCAAAATTCACTTTCGTGTTATTTCACCTCTAATACCTATTCCATGTTCTAAATGTCATTTATAACGTATTCATAATCTCAACATATCCATACTCACAATTCAAACCAAACTTCTATTCATAAACAACACTATTGTCACATTTATGACCCATCTCATATTTTCTTTTGTAATCCAAATGTTTCAACTTTACCATACTTCAAATATCGTAGAAATACCATAAAACATACCTTATTTGATGGAGGAACAAGCCTTGGATGATAGTGCACCTTTTTCTCCAAAACCCTATTTCACCCTTTCTTGGATTTTTTTGGTTTAGATGACTTTGGAGGGTTTTACAAGCTTGATTCACTTCGAATCTTGTGTTTGATCTTTGATTCTCTTGGTTTTCTTATGGATGAGAAATATGGAAGGTTCTAGAGGTCTTGGGAGGTGGAAGACGTTGAGGGAAATGAATAAAATGAAGTGGGCATCACATATATAAACTTGGAACATTTCAGCCGTCGGGAGTTCCACGGACTGTTCCACGGTCCGTGGAACCAAGTGCTGGCCGTGGAACTTGTCGTGGTTCACGACCAGCCAGCTGCCTTCTCTGCTGGCAGTTCCACGAGCCCATCCACGGTCCGTGGAATATTCTATGGACCGTGGAAGTGGTCGTGGAATCCACGGTTTCTCCGAACTTGTTCCCGTCGTTTCGTTCGATCTCCAATCCTTATGGAACCTTCTTAACACTTTTTTATCGCTTCGTTAGCGATCTAAGGGATGTCATAACTCGTCTCCAAAACTTCCTTAAGTCATCATTAGTTCGATACTCGTAGTTGCCCAACACACTCACTTATAACCCGCTTTTCTTAACAACTTTCCTTCCTTGACTCGAATGTCTTTCAAATCTTATTTAGAATCATCAAATGCTAGTTTTTACTCATGGAAACATCGTATACTCCGTACTCCTCGTTAGCCTATCCCCTGTGCACCAACGGAAAATTTTTCCGAGGTGTAACATTCTTCCCCCCTTAAAACATTCGTCCTCGAATGTCAAGCACTCGGGGATTCTACGAAAATTTCGCCAGCGTTTCCCCTGTAATATGGCACTACCACCCTATCACAGCAACCCATAATAAACATGCCTCACAGGGCTACAACACGATAACATCATAAGTTGGCCACACACTGTTATATCCGGCATTTTTGCGTATTCGGAAATTTGGAAATAACCTTGAATTGTATGGAATAAAGTCAAATGTTGATTTGAGTTAATGCATGTGTGTGTTGCTCATGAAAAATATTGGCGTGGAAGTGCGGAGGAAGGTCAAGAGCAAAAATCGGAATTTTGGAAATTCGTTTTATGAAGTTGCTAAGTAGCCAAGCAATTGGGCCAAAAAAAAAAAAAGGAAAATTTGGGGCCCAATCTTAAGGGGGTGGCCGGCCAACTATAGGCCCAACCCACCAAATTTATTAATTATGCATGTGATTAAAATGCATATAAGGGAGGATAAGCTTGAGAAACTTCAAGAAAACTAAGGAAAAATCAAGAAAAACAAGGAGGAGCAATTCGGGTTTGGGAGGAAGGAGAGAAAAAAAAAAAAGAAAAATTTTCTAGGTCTTTAATCTTGTCTCCAAAAATTGTTCTTTTGTGGTTTCATACTAACTTCAAGGTTCTCTACAACTTGGTGCAATTAGTTTGGCAAGAGAGTGTCTCTTTTGGAAAGAGGAGTTCATTGGAAAAGGTAAGATTCTTGTGTTTTGAGTTATGGAATGAATTTATATGTTATGGTGATTAGAATTGTATGAAAATTATGAAAATTGTGTTGTGAGATTGCATGGCCTTGTGTGTGCATAGGGTAGTGTTTGGCCGTGAGTTATGGCCTTGGAAAAGGCAAGGATTTCATGTTTTCTTTTCATGTTGGGGAAGATTTTTAAGTGTTGTGATGAGTATAATTGAAAGAAAATCATAGAATATGGTGTGTCGAAGTGTGTGGCCGTGTGAGGGCATTGTGTGTGTGGCCGTATGGTACCTTTTGTAGCCTTAGTTTTACCTAGTGTACTAATTGTGTTGTTGGAACTTTGTGACGAAAATGGAAGGAAATGGTTTATGGTGGAAGTTGGAAGTTTTGAACGAATTATAGTTTGATGGAAAACTTGTGCATTTTGTAGAATAATGTGAAATGTATTGAAATGTGTTTGAATGGTCTTGAATTAGTAGATGAATATGAAAATATCGATATTGGATGAAAAGTGTAAAGTTAGAACGAAAGTTGATGTATTATGTTGAAAGTAGGACTACCTATGTGAATATGTGTTTTATAATGTTTATTGGTGTTGTTGATGTCGTTGTTAGGTTGGTTGTTGTCTGTTAAGCCGAGTTTAATCCTCGGGATGTTAGATATATAAGAGAGATGCTGCCGAAATTTCGGTAGTCAAGTATGAACTCAATATTGAAACGCTAACTCTCATGAATAGTAACTGGTAAAGGTGACCATTTGCAGATTCTGGACGAAACGGAACTTGAGTTTAAGCAAGCGTAAGGCATCCGTAAGGTATGTGAAGCTCCCTACTTTTTCATTAGGCATGTCTTAGTACGTTAGGTGAATATTGGAACTCCCGGAGCATTTCTGCTCCTCGAAACTCGATCTACAAAATGGCTACTATTCATTCAATTCAATTGAAGCCTAAAGGCGCTATTTTGGCTAGAATGCAATCCAAAGCCCGAAACTTATCAAATGTGATCGGGTCACTTCTAAATCATTATGTATGATCCTTGGGCCTCCAATTGTTCGTAAATTATGTTCGCCGCCTCGATCCGACCCGAGGTGGGCCCGATAACCCCGAGATGCTTTACTTGTCCTACTAGGATTTCTTTTTGGATAAGCTTTGATAAAGAATCGTCGATTTTGGAATTTTCTCTTAGAAAATAATGCTTTGGACCTTATGAAACATTAGGCTATGTTTTGGAGCCATACGTACCACTCTAGAAATATTTTGTGAAATAAACTTCCGTACTAATTAATTATTTTACCTGTTTCAGATGACTTAATTATTTAATTGTTCCTGTGTGTGTTATTAGCCGGGATACTCGGCCAAGACGGCATGTGTGTGTGTGCTTGTGGATACTCGACCGCGGTATGTGTGTGTTATTAGCCGGCCGGATACTCGACCGCGGCATGTGTGTGTTATTGACATTGGATACTCGACCGCGGTATGTGTGTGCTATCGCCGCTGGATTCTCGGCCGCGGCCTGCATGTATGTGTATTGTATGATGTGCGATGCTGGGATAGCCTGGACTTGATCGGTCGATTACTGTTGACTCGCCTAAATTATTTTATTGTTGTATACACTCTTCGCATTCCCTGTTTCGGTTATGTCTATATTAATTCTGTTTCCACTTTGCATACTCGCACATATTCCGCGGCCGACCCCTTTCTTCGGGGCGTGTTTCATGCCCGGCAGTACGTACGCGCCATTTGGTGATCCGCGAGTTTAGGACATCCTCTCTGCTGCTGGAGTGCTCCTTTATTTCCGGAGCCCATATTTTGGTATATACTTTTCTGTTGTATATATTTGGCTGTTCAGGGGTACGGCGGGGCCCTGTCCCGTCATATGATTCTGTCAGTCCGTTTAGAGGTCTGTGGATATACGCGTGTGGGTTGTGCCCAGTCGGTTGGTCAGACCTGTATGATACGTGTGTTAGGCGGTTTCACCCGCCATAGCGGCCTTGTCGGCCCGTATGTATATATATATGTGTGGTTCTGTTGGCCCTGTGCGGCCTTTGTTGGTATTTTCTGCGTGCAGGGTTATTTTTGGATAGCCAGAAAAACAAAGGAAACTCTGCCAAAATTTTCTGAAATTAACATGAGATGGAAACATAGCCTTACCGGCCTCTGATATTTTCGTATTTATGTTTATGATAACTTGGTACTATATTTGATATTTGTGCGCGCGTAGACTGGTACGGTGAATTCGTTGTATATGTGTGTTTGGGTGCCCAGTTCGGGTGCTAGTCACGGCCTACGGGGTTGGGTCGTGACACACACGACCCATTTACATAAAAGAAAAGCATACATACCTGAAAATCTCCATGCATCATCATAACTCCTTCCGGAGGTTAAAATTAACGCGGGCATTTGGATCTCATGATTTCTTCCGCTTCCCATGTCATCTCTCCCCGATTATCATTTCTTCGCACAATCTTTAGCTGAGGTTACTTCTTTGCTTTTAAGCCTCCGTACTTGCCTTCGTATCATATAGATATCACATATATTACATTTGCTTAGCATATTCGTACTCATATTGATTTCATATACATAGCATTTACATAGCATACCCGACCACGAGGGTTCAGTGTTGTACATAGGCACACACACATATAAGGTCGTAGGCATCTTTGGCATCGTTACTATCGTCGTTCATTACACGTATCTGTCACATCTTAGGGTCTATCGTTCAATCTCTATACTTGTGTCCTTTTTACTCGCTTCCCCCCTTTTAGGGTTTTGCCTGTACCTTTTTCCAATCCGTTGCAATACATCGACCCAACTAGGGGCCGTGACGAGTACCCGATACTTGTACCGAGCACCCCTTACCTATCATTTTACCTGTACCTCTTAGCAAGTCGTATAAACAGTGCCGTATTTTTTTGAACTGAACATTAACAGCGTCATTATGAACATAGACTAATTGGCTTCATACAACAACATTAAGATGCCAAAATACCACATATTTAACTGTACCTAACCGATCGTACATATCGTACGAGCCTCTAGACATAGTACACTTATACATAGAAAGTGGCCGAGTACTTGTCGTGCCCGAAAATATATACACAAAAGAGTACCACGGCAAGTGAGGCTCGGGACAAGCGGAGCGCTGTCGTGTACGGCCGGTAGTAGCTTCAACGATCAAATCCGCACATTGTCTGGCCGACTGCGCGGCATGAAACGCAATGACGTCCACAAGAAGGGACGTCGTGATGAATAGTGGCCGAGTATGTAAGGCATGGATAGTAATATGCGAAAAACATAAATCATGTACAACGACATAAAGGAATTACAACACATGTCCCGGGATAGAACCATAACTCGTATATATAAGTGCCCCTCGGCGTACGCCGTGTTTTCTTATTTCCTTACTCATATATATATACATATATACATAAAAATAGAATATATTGTATTGCGCGAGGCGTCGGGTAGCCGATCCATTTAACCATAAATATACATCCCGCGTCCGGCATCCGCGTCCGGGACGATATCAAGTCATGTAATGCCAACTGATCAGGTGGATATGCGTATATAAGGCTCTGCCATTATTTCCATTTTCCCCGTAAATATACGAAAATTCCATGTATAAATATCGGCGTCTATAGCGCCTGCTCTTTCATCATATACATATGCTCATATCGTATATATATATCGTCTATAGCGCTACGATTTCTTTTTGTCACGTATATACTTATATCATATATATATATATATATTTACCGAAATATCTATAGCGCTACGATTCTCGCTTATCATATACATATACTTATATCATGTGTATTTATCGGCGTCTATATAGCGCTCGATTCGGTTACCATGCATACGTGTGTCGAGTACACACATCAATCGGAAGTTCGTAAGGCATAATTCTATGTATTTAAAATCCTTAGAATAGTCATTACTCACAATAGCATTGGGCTATCCGTAATTGGTTTAACATTCTCATACTTTCTTTTTATAGCAAAGTATATCGTCTACATATCTAACGTAGGCACTTCTCTCATCTTTGGCTTCATCATTATCGCTATAAGATCACATTCATCAA
>NW_026718995.1:0-12651 GCF_029784015.1 Lycium ferocissimum | reverse complement strand
TTGGCGTTTTGATGTGTTATGGGATATGTCGGGGTTTCGGAGATATGAAATCTTCTGGAGTATAATGTGTTATGGCGCCAATGACGGGTGGGCGACCATATTCCCTGAGCCCCATGCATGATCTGTGTTTTAAAAGCAAACATTTTGGTATTTTGGATATTGTACTTATTTCTGCACTTCTTGTTTCGATTATGATTCTATTTATTGTATTTCATGCTTTGCATACTCAGTACATATTTCGTACTGACCCCCCTTTCTTCGGGGGCTGCGTTTCATGCTCGCAGGTACAGACGCTCACCTTGGTGATCCGCCAGCTTAGGACACCTATTCTGCTGTCTTGGAGTGCTCCTTTGTTCCGGAGCCTATATTTTGGTACAGACTCTTCCATTGCATATGTATATGTTCATTCAGGGGTACGGCGGGGCCCTGTCCCGTCATATGATTCTGTTGTTACTCTTAGAGGTCTGTAGACATATATATGGGTTGTGCATATTACTGTTCAGTTGTGTTCGTATGATTTGTGTTTTAGGCGGTCCCATTCGCCGTGGCAGCCTTGTCGGCTCGCGTTTGTATATATTTTGGGACATTGCGCTTTATGATGGCCTTATTGGCTTCCGTGATATATATTTGTACATGCGGCAATTTGGAGACTACGTATGATCTTTATTTATGTGTAAGTATTTGTATGCCAATTCTGATCAATGAGTGTGTACGAGTGCCCAACTCGGGCACTAGTCACGGCCTACGGGGTTGGGTCGTGACAGAAACGCCTAAGTTGGGGGTGACAGAAGTGTGAAGAAGAGGCTAAAAGCCGAAGTTGGGGGTGGCGTAAGTTATCTGGTCATGATTCGATATGGTTGTTAGAAATAAAAAAAAATAACAGTGTAAATAAATGAAAAAAGAGAAGAAAATCAGAAAAAGTGCGGCATAAAAAGAAAGTAGTTTTAGTAATAGCAAACCACATCGAGGTCGAACAAGTGAAAACAAAGGAAGAAAAATAAGAGGGGAATCAAAGTAAAAGAGAAGTGTAGTATTCAAGGAGGGTGAGTCACTAATTTCTAAATAATTATCCTGCCCGTCCCTAAGCCTACATTACAAGCCGAGAACAAGTCCTAGTGTGATCACGGCTAAACCGTCCAAAGATGTGGCATTGAAAGTAAGGGCAAACATATGGTATGTGCATTTGTAGTGTGTGAATGTCTTTGTGAGTGTGAGTGTTTCTTCTCTCTTTCGTCTTCATCCCAATTCTTTGTATATATGTGTGTGGGACATTCTTTGGTCTGTGTGAGGGCATGAAGGTTGAGCAACATTGAATACTTACCCAAAAGTAGCGTTTGTGCGTGCATCAGTAGTTCCAATAACTTGTTGTCATTTATGGAAGCTTCATTGTTAGTCATGACGTGGTTTGGATCATACATCTGGTTTAAATTTTTTTAAATTGAGAGGGTCAGTGAAGGAAAATAATGCATGCTGGTAGTTCTTAGCCAAAACCATTGTAGAAATTGTTATTCTATTTGTATCTATGTTAGTTGAGTCGTTTGTGTTGTGTGACTTGCTTGAGGACAAGCAAAGACTTTAAGTTGGGGGTGTTGATGTGTCGCGAAATTCCGAAAAATTTGATGCTTTTTGACGGCGAGTTTTACTTGTTTTTCAGGTAAGTTTCGGTCTTTTGATGTGTTTTTGTTATATTACAAGTATTTATGGCGAAAGTCGGGAAAATGGCTTAAGCAGATGTTCAAGAAAGAGAAGTAACTGAAGCTGGGATTTTACAGAGCAAAAAGACGGACCGTATAATATTTACGGGCCGTCAATTCCACCGTAGATCAGTGACAGAGAAGTCTCACATTGAGAGGAAATTCACGGCAGAAAGTACGGACCGTATATTATTTATGGTCCGTAAATCCCACCGTAGATCAATTACAGGAAGTCTCACATTGAAGGAAGAATTTACAGCCTAGTTCTACGGACCGTAAAATATTTAAGGTCCATCAAAATGGAGCGTAAATCTGGGCAGCAGGATGGGATTTTACGGACAGGAGCTGAAGCTTTTACGGACTGTATAATATTTACGATCCGTATGTTGATCCGATGGGGGCAATTTTGTCAACTTATTTTTCACGACTTAGACCATTATAGATACGTGATGTAGGATTTTTGTAGACTAGAATTCACTAGATTTCAGTCTTAATTTCCTTAAGCATTGAATACTCATAGTTTTTGGAAGTCTTTTTGGGATTACAAACAACAGCGGTAACGTCACAGCGGCTGACTGCAGCTGTGGCGTATTCCCTGGACAGTGGCATCACACTATGCCCGAACCACTTTCGCAACTAAGAATTAAATCGAACATTTACCACACCAACTAGGTCTAATCCGTACATGACATAATTGCGCTCTTAGATACCAACTTGAATCGTCTAGATACCAATTTGACATACCGAAATACCAACTTGACCAAAGTAGCACGATTAGAAAGAAAGAGGGGAACTTTCCTAAATGTCCCATAGCCTCCCGTGGATGGGCACAGATGTCTACATACCATTTCACGAGACTCTACTACACATTGCTCTTGTACTTGTGAGACCAGTAACCTAGGCTCTGATACCAACTTGTCACGACCCAATTTAATCTTGCGTGGGTACCTACCATTCCCACCTCCCTAGGCGAACCCTCAATCAAAATAAAACATATCCAAGTAAAGAACAAAATTCATTTTCTTCAATATATGAGTAAATAACAGCGGAAATCAAATCAATATATTAAACCAAATAGCGGAGGTGATTACAACAATTAAATAAATATAATGACTCATTTCTATTCTCATGACCTGGCCAAGACTAGTACAAGAGCGACTAATGTGGATCCGAAATGCAATAATAACTCCAAGACCCAACCTCCATCCCGGAATGAAGTGGATGGAGGCCTTCGATATAGGCACCGTGCATCTTTCGAACGTCTCAACAATCAATGACCTGAAACACTCTACACCCCAAAAAGGGATGTAGCAAGAGTAGTGTTACACCTCGAAAATTTCCCCCTTAGCGTACAGTGAATAGACTAGCGAGGGGTACGACGTATACGAGGTTTGAACAAGTGAGAACTAGCATGTGATGACCCTAATTAAGATTTCCAAAGACATTAGACTGGAAGAGAGGAAGTTGTTAAGAGAAGCGAGTTATAAGTTGAGAGTATCGGATAAGAAGTATGAGTATTAAGTTAATGACCTATAAATGATGCCCCAAGAAAGAGTTATAACGTCCCTTAGAATGATATTGAAGTTTTAACAAGTGTTAAGAAGGTTCCATAAGGATCGGAGATCAAACGAGTCGATGAAACAAAACTCGGAAAATCAGGGTAGACATACGGCCGGACATACGGCCGTATAAAATCTACCGGACGTATGTCCAACAGATCCAGCCCAAAGACATAACTCATCGGACCAAATATACGGTCCAACATACGGTCAGTAGATTTTATGCGGACCGTATGTTGGTCCGTATATTTCCATCGGGACTGAATTGCATTTTATATAAGGGACCATTCTTCATTTCATTTTCATTTCCCACTTCACCTCCACACTCTAAGAAAGCTCTAGAACACTACAAATACTTCATCCATGAGAAAAACCATAGAAATCAAGGATCAACAACAAGAAATCAAGAGAATCAAGTGAAGGAAACCCATTAAAAGTCATCCAAGTCAAGAAATCGAAAGGGAGATAAAATAGGGTTTTGGTGCTAAGGGTGGATCACCATTTCAAGCTTATTTATCCATAATCTAAGGTAAGTTTCATGACCTTTACATGCTATTTGAAGTATTTATAAGTTGAGATTCATGGATTGTGGAAGAGTACCACAAGTGGGTCATCAAATGGATGAAAAATGTCATTATTGGATAGTAGTTGGATTGAATCATGGAAATGAATATGTTGATGTTATAAATACGTTATAAATGACTTATAGAAAATGAAATGAGTGTTGGATACGAAATAATACGACGATGGATTTTTAGTTATAATTATGGGAAATTGAGGTGAATTACGAAATGCGAATCATTTGAATGAATGACGATTGTTGTTAGCGATATTGTGATGATTATTATGAATGTTGGGAGTTGATATGAAATATGGCGGAAAGTAGTATAAACAAAGGAAATGCTACCCGAATTTCTATAGCCTTAGTAAGTATGCTTTCACGATGATATAGCTAATGTCAATACGAATTCCATTGAAGGTAAATGAGTGCACTAAAGGAGAACGAGCAAGCGATAGAATAGCATAACGACAAAGGTATGTGAGGCTAGTCCTTTCTTTCCAAGGCATGAGTCATATGGCATGAATTTCCTCCTTTACTATGAATGTTCCTATCTCTAAGAAAGTAAAGATCCTCACTCATGAATAGCTATACGAGATAAGAGATATGAGATGAGTACGATGATGATAATAGTAAGCTAAAGTCTAGAAATGTCATAGCCTACGATATGATGCTCCTAAGAAGTTAATGATGTAATATATGTAATCTAATGATATTGATCACTATGTACACTCACCTTATGCTTGTTCCTTCAAGGTGAGGCAGAATACGTAAGAATGCTCATAACGATCTCGGGGGTCCACGACCTTACGTCACCCCGATCAAGTATGAATAGCTAAGAGTCTCTATGCATGTATTGTAATAAGTATATGATGTCAAGCATACCATGATGGGTTATGATAAGCATATTATGATAAGAATGTTATGATAGGCATGATGTAATGAGTATATGATGATATCCCACCGCGCTTATATGGATGGGCAGTCACCGCCAAGGCGGGCAGCTATACACACCATGGCCAAATGGCATGGGCAGACACCACTAGTGGGCGGCATGAGATAATATCCTGGACGCAGGCTAATGATGATGCTAATGCTAATGATTATTACACCGTACCTACATGGTCGGGCAGTTTATACATTTATGCATATATGAGATGATGATGAGCATGAAAGTAAGCCAGTATGTATGATGTACTTTACGATTCAGTCAGTTAAAGATTGCTCCTTACTGATGCCTCCTTATTTCATTGATAATTCATTATTGTTTATGCCTCATATACTCGGTACAATATTCGTACTGACGTCCTTTCTTCGGACGCGTGTTCATGCCCGAGGTGAACGGAAGGTGACCCGTAGTTCATAGGAGCTAGCAGTTCGAGAGCACTCCATTTTCCGGAAGTGCCACAGATTTCTCTTTTGGTATATATCTGTATATTCATGTTTTGGGCATGACGGGGTCCTGTCCCGTCCAGATGTCTAGTATTCTAGTAGAGGCTCGTAGATACGCAGTGTGGGTAGTATGGTCCCCTGGCTTGTTTGTATATGCATGTATATATATATATATATATATATATATATATATATATATATATATATATATATATATATATATCATTTTGGATAGCCGAAGGGCCTACGTTTATAAAAGCAAATGTATTTCAGAAAATGACAGTTTTATATGATCACGAGCATATAGTATGAATGATAGCAGATAAGCAGTAAAATGAGCTGTGTTCGGCGGTTAGCCCCGGATACCCATTGCGGCCCGTAGCTCGGGTCGTGACAAAAGTGGTATCGAAGCCGATTCGGTCCCAGGAAGTGTCTACGAGCCGTGTCTAGTAGAGTCTTGTTTATGGTGTGTTGCGCGCCACGCTAATAAACAAGAGGCTACGGACATTTAGGAAAAATGACCATATTTCTTCATATGAGATCGTGCGATAGAGCGAGTATAAGATTTAATCCTCCCTAATGAGTATGTTGTGATTTACGAAATGCCGCCAAAAGCTAAAGCCACCCGGAAAAGGCAAGACTACGACAAAGAGGCGGGCAGAAAGAGAGCCGCCTATGAATGTAAATGAGGATGAGTCACATAATGAGGCTTTATCTAAGGCCTCCACTACTCCTCCGATTACAGAAGAGCAAGAAGGGGCTTCTATTCCAGTTCCTTCACCGGCTACTTCGGGTCAACCCAACAGGTGACCGAAGCTATTAATTTATTAACTCGGTTGGTTGCCGCCCGCACAACAACGACGTAATGTGGGGCCAAGTGATCGCTTAGCTAGTACGAGAGCCCGTGACTTCATGAGCCTAAATCCTCGGAATTCTTTGGGTCGAAGCCGATGAAGATCCACAAGGCTTCATTGATAAGATGCTAAGAACGTTGCGGATTATTCATGCTTCCGAGGCGAGTCGGTGGAGTTAGCATCGTATAGACTCCGAGATGTGGCGCTTTTATGGTACAATAATTGGATGGCATCGAGGCAAGAAAATGCGCCTCCTCCCGTGTGGCAAGAGTTCGTTGATGCCTTCATTCGTCATTATTTGCCACCCGAGATCCGCCGAGCTAGAGCGGATAGACTTTTGAATTTGAAGCAAGGGAATATGAGCGCCCGAGAATATAGCGTTCAATTTAATTCTTTGGCTAGATATGCTCCTACAATGGTGGCCGATATGGGCGACAGAGTGCATAGATATGTGAGTGGCTTAGGGCCACATTTGTTCAAGGAGTGCTTAACGCCTTCATTGCAAGACGGGATGGACATCTCCCGCATTCAAGCCCATGCCCAGAATCTTGAAGGGCAACAACCTCCACAAAGAGGTGAACGTGATGTTGATAGAGGGCCAAGCAAGAGAGCTAGATCTATGGGCACAGGCCGTGATTATAGAGGGGGATCGAGGCAGACATTTTCTAGGCACTCAGGTCAGTCAGCGACTAGTGCACCTCCCCAAGATGCGGACGAGAAGATTTGATCGCTCTTTACGTTCGGGACGAGCCGAGTTCAAGGGCCCCAAGTTCACGATTCGGGGGTGATTATAGTCGAAGAGACCCCCGATGCCGCGATGCGACGGTGCGGTAGATTACATTCTCGGGATGCGTCGTCGGTTCGGATGCTTGTTACACTAGGGCCGAGGTAGGGCACATGATGAGAGATTGCCCATCGATAAGTGGCAGAGTTAGGACCCAGCCCACAAGATCAGTAGCAGGATCTTCTTCAGTACGTCCTACAGGTCAGACTTCTCAGACCCCAGCAGGTCGAGGTAGAGGCCGATGGGGAGTATCTACTTCAGGTGCCACACAACACCGCCTATATGCATTAGCTGGACGGCAAGATCTTGAGTCCTCCTCAGATGTGGTCACAGGTATATTGACTGTGTCCTCTTATGATGTATATGCATTGATAGATCCGGGATCTACGTTATCATATATTACTCCGTATGTTGCAAATCGTATTGGGGTGAAACCCGAGCCGATCAAGCCTTTTGAGGTATCTACTCCGGTTGCTGATCCCGTGATAGCTAAGCAAGTATATAAAGATTGTATAATTGTGATATGTGTTCATCAGACCAAAGCTGATTTAGTTGAGCTAGAAATTCTAGATTTCGATTTTATAATGGGTATGGATTGGTTGGCCTTCTGTTATGCCAGTGTTGATTGCCGGATGAAGTTAGTTCGTTTTCAATTTCTGGGAGAGCCCGTGCTTGAATGGAAAGGTAATACGGCAACTCCGAGGGGTAGGTTTATTTCCTACCTTAAGGCAAGAAAAATGATAGCCAAAGGCTACATCTATCATCTAGTCCGAGTTCATAATACGGAAGCGAGTCTCCAACTTTCCAATACGTTCCGTAGTAAATGAGTTCCCGGACGTATTTCCCGATGAACTTCCAAGCCTTCCTCCAGAAAGAGAAATTGACTTCGCCATTGATGTGTTGCCGGATACTAAACCCATTTCTATTCCTCCTTATCGGATGGCTCCGGCAGAGTTAAAAGAGTTAAAGGCCCAGGTGAAAGATTTGCTTGAGAAGGGGTTCATCAGACCCAGTTCATCACCGTGGGGAGTGCCAGTTTTGTTTGTAAAGAAGAAAGATGGCTCCCTACGAATGTGTGTTGATTATAGGCAGCTGAATAAAGTGACGATAAAGAATAAGTATCCTCTTCCAAGAATTGATGATTTATTTAATCAGCTACGGGGTGCCAAGTGGTTTTCCAAGATAGATTTGAGGTCAGGTTATCATCAAGTAAGAGTCAGAGAAGAAGATATTCCTAAGACAACTTTTAGAACAAGATATGGCCATTATGAATTCCGAGTGATGTCGTTTGGGCTGACAAATGCGCCGGCAGTGTTTATGAATTTAATGAATAATGTGTTTAGGCCTCTCTTGGACCTATTTGTGATAGTCTTCATTGATGATATTCTGGTGTATTCTCGCACAGAGTCAGAGCATGCAGATCACTTGCGAATTGTTCTCGGAATCCTCCGCACTCGAGAGTTGTACGCTAAATTTTCAAAGTGCGAGTTTTGGCTAAATTTTGTGACATTTCTGGGCCATTTAATTTCGGATGATGGCATTAGAGTTGATACTCGTAAAATAGAAAGGCCGTGAAGACTTGGCCAAGACCTACGACGCCTACGAGAAGTTCGTAGCTTTACGGGATTGTGCTATTATAGGAGATTTGTATAGGGCTTTTCATCTATCTCGGCCCCATTGACGAAGCTAACCCGAAGTCGGTAAAATTTCGGTGGAATGACGCTTGCGAGCGTAGCTTCCAAGAGTTGAAGGACGAGTTAACCTCGGCTCCGGTTTAACACTTCTAGAAGGGCCGGATGGCTATGTTGTATATTGTGATGCTTCCGGTGTTGGGCTAGGATGTGTGTTAATGCAAAGATGGAAAAGTCATTGCTTATGCTTCGAGACAGCTGCGGAAACATGAAAGGAACTATCCGACCCATGATCTCGAACCGCTGCCGATTATCCATACATTGAGAATGTGGAGACATTATTTGTACGGCGTACATGTCGATATCTATACGATCATAAAAGTCTCCAATACATTTTCACCCGGAAAGAATTGAATCTATGACAGTCAAGCGGTGGTTAGAATTATTGAAAGACTACGATGTTAATATTTTATACCACCCCGGAAAAGCCAATGTAGTAGCCGATGTTTGAGTCGCCGATCAATGGGCGGCCTCATGAAGTTCCCAGAAAAGAAAGAAATGGTTCATGAGCTCCATCACCTAGCTAACCTTGGAGTACGTATAATTGATTCAGGCGATGCAAGAGTTAAAATTAATAATCCCACAGTTTCATCCTTGGAAGTGGAAATAAAAGAGCGCCGATGCGAGATCCCAAATTAGAGTATTATAAAGGTGTGAAATTTCCAAAAGAAAGGTCACCGTTTGAAGTTTCGACAGACGGGGTTCTCAGGTATCAGAATAGATTATGTGTTCCAGATGTTGCGGGACTTCATCGCCAAATTATGGAAGAAGCTCATTATTCGCGGTATTCTATCCACCCAGGAGCGACAAAAATGTATCATGATCTTAAATGATGTATTGGTGGGATGGCATAAAAGAGACATAGCGGAATTTGTGACGATGCCCAAATTGTCGACGCAAGTGAAGATAGAACATCGAGCCGGGAGGTTATTACAAGCAATGGAAATTCCTACGTGGAAATGGGAGGTGATCAATATGGATTTTATTGTAGGATTGCCCCGTTCCCGAGGCAAGTATGATTCTATATGGGTGATTATGGACGGACTCACAAAAGCGACTCATTTTCTCCCGGTCGGAACTACGTACTCGGTGAAGATTATGCCGGAGGTTATACCTTAAGGAGATTGTAAGGCTTCATGGTATTCCAATATCTATCACGGACGAGAGGAGCACAATTTACAGCTAAGTTACGGGAAATCCTTTTAAGAAGGTCTAGGTACTCGAAGTGAAGTTCGATACGGATTCCATCCACGGAGTGACGGACAGGCCGGGCGTGCTATTCGGGACCTTGGAAGATATGCTAAGGGCATGTCTTTTAGATTTTGGTGGTAGTTGGGATGACCACTTACCCCTAATCGAATTTGCCTACAACAATAGTTATCATTCCAGTATCCAAATGGCTCCGTATGAAGCATTATATGGAAGGAAATGTAGATCTCCGATTGGATGGTTTGATGTCGGAGAAGTACAATTAATAGGCACCGAATTGATTCGGCACGAGAAAAAGTCAAGGTGATCCGAGATCGGTTATCGACAGCCCAAAGTCGCCAAAAATCTTATGCGGTAATCGCCGGCGAGATTTAGAATTTCAAGTTAATGATTGGGTGTTCTTGAAAGTATCACCGATGAAAGGGTGATGAGATTTGGTAAGAAAGGGAAGTTGAGTCCTCGATACATTGGACCCTACAAAATCATCAAGGTGGGTCAAGTAGCGTATGAACTAGAATTGCCTTGGAAACTTGAATTAGTTCACCCAGTATTTCATGTCTCAATGCTCCGCAAATGTGTTGGAGACCCCACAAAGAATGTGCCAGTAGATGATGTTCAGATTGTCACGACCCAACCCCGTAGGCCGTGACTAGTGCCCGAGCTAGGCACCCAAACACAATCACTAATCCGAATCGCAAACAGATGGCTTATACAGACACAAATATCAAACGCTGCCTCAGATTATATCAAACTGACGCAAACACATCTCAAACACAGCCATATATATATCAGAAGCCGACGAGGCTATCAAATGGCGCAACGGCCCAAAACATATACAAATGCAAGCGCGATTTAGGGGGCGCCACGGCGTAACGAGATCGCCCAGAACATATAACATACAAACACAAGCGTACGGAATGGGCATAACCCACGTACATGTCCACGGACCTCTAAACGGACAAACGAAATCATATGACGGGACGGGGCCGCCGTATTCTCGAACAAATATATACAATTCAACGAACGAATATATACCAAAATGTGGCTCGGAATAAGAACCAATCCAAACGACGAAGAGGGTGTCCTAAACGGGCGGATCACCAAAGCTGTGCGTACGTACCTGCGGACCATGAAACGCGACCCAGAAGAAAGGGGGTCAGTACGAAATATGTACTGAGTATGCAAAGCAGAAGATATAGTATACAAATCTGAATCATACTCGAACAGAAGTACAAAAAGTAAATGCGTTTTCGAAATATCAAAATGTTTACTTTAAAAAAAAATACAAGTCATGCATAAGGCTCAGAAAATATGGTCGCCCGCCCGTCGATGGCGCCATAACACAGCATAACACCAGAAGGTTTCAAATCTCCGTATCCCCGTCACATATCATACACAGCATAACGCCATACACAACATAACACCAAATATAGCGGAACCCGGCCCTCGAACGAGAGGCTCGGTGAACCATAAACACAGCATAACACCGGAATATATCATAGTGCGCACGATAACAGAACCGGCCCGGGACTCGGCGAAAGACGTAACAGGATGCACGAACGGAGTCGTGAGTAACCATATGCATAAAATCATTATCATAGACTCAAATGATAAGTAAAATGACCATACTTAAAATCGGGATATTAGTCATATCCTATTTTGTCACGAGTCATCAGAATTACAAAAAGAAGAGTCGCGGGGCCCACGGACGGGTGTTGACCCGAGTCGGGACCGCCTATGAAGAACATACTTATCATACATCATAAAATCACCTACGAGCATATCGAGGCAATCCGAGCCTTTCTGTGAAAGATACGAGCGTTCGTAGTTACGGAACTTTTTAAAGGCCAAACTTTTTATGCAAAAGTTGAAAATCAAATATTTCAAAGACATAAAAGCCAATATTTCATCATATCAACATACGAATTGCAAGAAACGAATAAGAGTCATAAACGTGCTCGGATTGCGAGAATTGAATTTCCTCGAAGCTCGTGTCATAGCCTATTTGAAACTAAGGTGTTATGTCCCGTATCTTTACATAGGGACATTATAAAGCTATGTGCGACAAGTTAAATACAAAGCGGTTTTAGGGTTCCCGGTAAGGGTTTTCATCTCCCGATTTCGTTTCGATGCGTCAAATAAATATAATTTACGTTTGGTATAAGAACATTATTGGAAAATAAGGATTAATTGACCAAGATTGGATGACTAAGTGAGGTTAAGAACTTAATTACATCATTATTGAGCCTAAGTGGCCGTGTGGGTCCCACTTGGGATTTGGCCAACTCTTATTGGCTAAGAACTTGGGTGGGACACATGTCCACTTTGTGAACTACATATATAAAAGGGAGTTGCTGATTCACAACCCAACTAGAAATTCATTTCAACAATTCAAAGTTGGAAAAGTATAGAGATAGAGAGAGAGGCTCTCGGCCAAGGTGGCGAGAACACCCTCCTCCATTTTGATCCAAAAATCAATTTTTCCAAGTAGATAAATTCCTCATCAAGTGTATAAGGACGTGTGATAGTTGTTGGGTAGAGACAAGGAGGTGTAGCATTCCATAGAGTTGAAGATCCGGCCAAGTTTGAAGGACAAGTTACAAGGTAAGAATGATCATTGTTCTTGTGTTGTATGAAGATTTGAATGTATAATTCATGCATGTTGTTGTTGGGTTGTTGTTGTGGTTGAACTTGAGGTTGAGCCGTGAGCTTGGTGAAGCCATGGTTGGTTCCATTTTGCATGCATTGTTGGTAAATAAATGTATGCCACCATATGTAATGGAACTAAGATTGTAGAATTGGTTTATGATGTGCATGTTAGAATTGGGCTGTTTTCTTAAAGTTTAAATGAGCCATGTGTTGTAGAATTGAATGGAATTATGTTTGGTCTTCTTGTGCATATATATTGG
>NW_026718994.1:0-12014 GCF_029784015.1 Lycium ferocissimum | reverse complement strand
CCAATTAGTAATGAATCCTATAGGCAAATCTAAGTATATGAAACTTAGACCCTCCTATTGTGAATTCAACTAAAAAAACCAAAGCAATTTGAATCAATTAGACGACTCAATTGGAAACCACAAATGAGCAATCTAGATGAATTCAATGGATAAGCAAATTCAATTTGCAACAATGAAATCACACTTAGTGTAGTAGCCTAACAATCTATCTATTAACTAAAATCTCTCAATATTTGAGTTCACACAATATTCAAAAACTAAGTCTTCCAAATGGATGAAAACAACTACTTATACTAATGCCTATTACACCAAAGGCCCTAAAGTGGCTCTTTTGCAAAAATACTCCACATGGGTCTTCAATTGCATCCAAAGCCTCATATCTTGCAATTATGACCTCCAATTGCCATTCTAACCCCATAACTTGCAAGTATGATCTCCAATTGCAATCTTAGCCCCATAGTTGCACTTTTAGCCATTTTGCGCTTCTAGCCACTTTGCAACTCTTCCAATGTCAACTCCCAAATGTTGTAAATCCGTGAAGTCTTCTCTCCAATCTCCTCCAAGGCATCCTTTTTCATGAACAAGGCTTGCAACTCTTGAAGTTCTCTTGCTTGACTTCGAGTGAAAGGCCTTGTGCTTGTTGGGTTCATATCATCTACCACCTCTTGCGTCCTATCGCCTTGGTTAGACATGATGACCTGCAAAACTAGCAAATAAGATTAGCAATAAAAGCCTCACTTCACTCGTATTGAACTCTCAACCTTACCACACTCCGTGCTCTTTCGAAGTTGTTGATGAATCGCTCACCCAATCAAATTCACACGTTGCTTATCCTTTGTGGTGGAATGGATTTTTGTCTAGATGAATTGATACAATAACGGATACGCGGAAACGAGAAATTAAGAAGATAAACAAAAGGAAAAGAAAAGATAGATAATTTGACACAACTTAAGATTCAATTTAGCAACCAAAGTTATATTAAAACTAAGACCTCTAAATTATCATCAAAAGAAACACCAAATTCTTAAGGTGACCTCAAGGGAAACAAAGTCCCAAGCAACCAACCTTCTCAACAAAGAATTCAACCAAAAGCTTCAACAAGCTCTCATCTCTCATGCTCCCAATGGAGTCTTACAATTTCACAATTTCAATATTTCATATCATAAAAGTCTACCAAATGAAATAAACTAAGATAGTATTTATACTAGATAGAAAAGGAAGACTACTATGGCTATTACAATAATACCCTTAATGAAGTAAGGGCCTTGTTTGGTTAGTAGTCTTCTCAAAAAGATGAAAGGCCTTCTTCTCCCTACTTCATCCAAATGAGGCCTATACTTCCATTTTAGCATATTCTTGAGCTTCATGCCTTCAATCCAAGCACCTAGTAAGTCTCCAAAGACGTGATCCCTAGCTTGGCTTGAAATGGATATTCTTGATGAAGCTCGGCTTATATCATTCTCCCCTTCTTGAAAAGGATTCGTCCTCGAATCTAAACCTTGCAAAACCATAGGGAAGACAAGCAACAACAAGGTCCTCAAAGGATGAGGGTTAGTGTTAGAGTAGCCTACTCTACGAACATGCCAAATATGCACACACTTGTGATATAACCAAGTATCAACCATGATTAAGAAGAACAAGCTCTCATAGAGCACTAAGAACTTGGTTATCGCAAAGAACATGAAATGAATATATCGTAGAGGAACCAATGGTTTCAAAATACCGAAAAGGCAATACCACATTGATTCTACTAGACATGACACACAAATTTGAAATATCACCGGGTCAAACGGTAAGAATATCCACACATCGTGGCCAAGAGAACGACTATCTACCCCATTAGACCCCCTCCCAACATAAGATGCACCCCTAACATAAGCATGAATGTCATCATATGCAAATAGATAGTAAAGAAAGGTTTCACACAAAACAACTTCATCTATGGTGTCCTCACATGTAGCTTCACTATTAAATTCAAGTACATGCTCAATCATACTACTAAGACTCGAACACACAAGGAAGAGTTAACAATTTGCAAGCAAGTATCACCTCTCTTTTCAAAACACTTCTTCCCCACAAGTGTATTATCATTTCCCAAGGGAAGTTTTCTATCATAGGGAAGAGTGTCACCATTCCATAGTGGATTTTCAAATACCATGTAGTCCCCAAAAGTGGCTACATTTTCAACATTACAATACATTCCACTAGGCACTTCACTCTTATTAGTCATGTTATCATCAAATAAGACATTATCTTTAAAGAGAGAATAATCAATGAACAATGGTAAGCCGAAGCATGTAATTTCATTCTCAAAAAGACAAATGTCATTTTTCAAAGTACCTTCATTTACATGACTATCCACATGATACACATCACCATCACAAACGGGAGTCTCATCACTCGACATAAAGATAAAGCCAAGAGACTCATTTCCACATTTATCAAACAAGGGTGGGGTGTCAAACTCATTCAAATGATCAACTAGAACCACGTCATCACTAATCGGAGGTTCATTAATCACATCACAAAATTCTTCGACTAGTGGACTAACATTACACTCAAGTTGATCACATGATAATGTATTTTCATTCAAAGCACAAGTGTCAACACTAGGTGGACACAAATCAATCTTACAAGAAGAATCAATTCGGTCATCTAAAAGATCAACTAGTGTAGGGACACTTTCAACAATGACATTATCATCACATGGTAAAGAATCATTAAAGTCACACAACGACAAGCTACTACTCACACTCACATCGCAAACTTGTACATTCAAAGAGTTGGAAGTGTTGAGTTTAGCTATCGTACCTTGAAGTTCACACGAAGAATCTTCTTTAGTTGACAAGGTTTCCATGGGTGGAGATTTTTGCAACCTTGCATTCATTGTCTCTTGTGGAATAGGTTGTGGAAAGAGAAGACTCCCACATTTTTCCACTACATACTTGTGCCCCTCTCTTTCATAGGTAACTCTATGAGTTTTGAACCAAGCAAGCTCTCTTCGTCGTTTCTCCTTACATTCTGCGATTTCTATCCTACTCTCTAGGTGATCCATTTGACTATTCAAACTCCCTACCTTGTTGTTCATATCATGCAACAACCTCATCAAATCAACAAGTGTAGGTTCCCCGGTGGGAACTTGCGTTTCTCCTCCTTGATTAGCCATTAGTACCTATTTAAGAAAATCAACAAAGCAAGCAAACACGTTACGTTAGTTAAAAATAACTCACCAAACGCTCAAGTATGCGCACCTTTTGAATGCCTCACAAATTGCTTCGGCTAATGGTTGTATGCTTGTTAATCCGGTTGGGTCACAAGGTCCCGTTCACTACTCGAGGTCAAGAGTGGATTCTTATCGACTCGAAGAAAGAAAGGACGACTCAATTTAAAACAAACGCACTTGAATCAAGAAATTAACAACAAAGCAAAAAACGAAGAAAAGCACGAAAGAATTGGCACGAAAGAAATGCGGACACAAGAACTAGCAAACACAAGTAGGAACAACTACTAAATGGCTACTAGTTGAGAGACACAAGAAAATGGAATGCAAAAATCGGGAAAATAATTAAAATTTTGGGTCCAGGTAGGTGATAACTTGAAAACGTGGTCTTGAAGTCCCAAATGATCCAAGGTATCAATTTGAAATAATGAAAAATTTTAAATTTCTATACTCTTTTTTTTTTTTTTTTTTTTTGTTCCCTACCAGAGGATTAGGGACACAAGACCATCAACTAAGGATCAAGAATTTTTTTGAGAAAAGAAAGTGGGTTGAAATGAAATTTGGAATTGAAGGTACCTTGAGTATACGGTTTGAGCTTGACAGAATACGGTCCATATTGTGGTTTACGGTCCGTATTTCGTGTCCGTATTTAGTGATGCCCCAAAATAGAATGCTCCTTTCCTTTTACGACCCACAAGATACGGGCCGTATTGTGGTTTACGGTCCGTATTTAACGACGTCTTTTCTAGGCAGAATGCTCCAATCCTTGGTCCCTTTATACGGTTGGAGAATACGGTCCGTATTGTGATTTACGGTCCGTATAGTGGTTTACGGTCCGTATTTTGGGTTTACGGTCCGTATTTAACGAGGTTGCCAAATTCCAGTGAGCTACTATTTCAAGATCCAAGTTTACGACCCAGATTACGGTCCGTAATGTGATTTACGGTCCGTAATTTGCAATATTCCCAGCTTCAGTGATTTTCGTGTTGAACTCGAATTTCTCGAATTTTGGACCAAATTTCTTGGATCCGATGACGTTCTTGGGCCCACTCAACCTAGTATTTACCCTTTTGGGGTAGAAAAACACTACGGTCCGTATTTAACGAGGTTGCCAAATTCCAGTGAGCTACTATTTCAAGATCCAAGTTTACGACCCAGATTACGGTCCGTAATTTGCAATATTCCCAGCTTCAGTGATTTTCGTGTTGAACTCGAATTTCTCGAATTTTGGACCAAATTTCTTGGATCCGATGACGTTCTTGGGCCCACCCAACCTAGTATTTACCCTTTTGGGGTAGAAAAACACTTTTCCAAAACATGGGTATAAACTTTTGGATCTAACTTTCCTTTTGAGTCTTCTTCTCCACTTGAATCTATGAAGATAGCTCAAGAACACATGAACATTCAAATTTCTAGCTACCTTCAAATCAACTCATTTTACCCCCAAATTTCGGATTTAGGCTCCCTTAACCTAGTAGAACAAAGCCCAATGATTATCAACTCCCAATTTTCGTCACAAATCAAAACCCACCAAGTTGTTCTTCAACTTTTTCTAAAGCTTCAACCCAACAATGGTAGATTCTTCAATATTGACCCGAATGACACGAAATTTGAAGATTTGAAACCCTAACGTACTAAGGAATAAGAATCTAATAACAAAATAACAAAACAAACACAAAATTTTTGGGGTTTTTGGTGGAAAATTTCAGCTTTTTTATTTTTTTATTTTTTTATATATATAGTAACAAACCCTAGGCTAGATTTGATAGAACAAATCTAATCCAAGCTCTGATACCAATTGATACAATAACGGATACGCGGAAACGAGAAATTAAGAAGATAAACAAAAGGAAAAGAAAAGATAGATAATTTGACACAACTTAAGATTCAATTTAGCAACCAAAGTTATATTTAAACTAAGACCTCTAAATTATCATCAAAAGAAACACCAAATTCTTAAGGTGACCTCAAGGGAAACAAAGTCCCAAGCAACCAACCTTCTCAACAAAGAATTCAACCAAAAGCTTCAACAAGCTCTCATCTCTCATGCTCCCAATGGAGTCTTACAATTTCACAATTTTAATATTTCATATCATAAAAGTCTCCTAAATGAAATAAACTAAGATAGTATTTATACTAGATAGAAAAGGAAGACTACTATGACTATTACAATAATACCCTTAATGAAGTAAGGGCCTTGTTTGGTTAGTAGTCTTCTCAAAGATGAGAAAGGCCTTCTTCTCCCTACTTCATCCAAATGAGGCCTATACTTCCATTTTAGCATATTCTTGAGCTTCATGCCTTCAATCCAAGCACCTAGTAAGTCTCCAAAGACGTGATCCCTAGCTTGGCTTGAAATGGATATTCTTGATGAAGCTCGGCTTATATCATGAATGACGGACGACTCAAAGCAAAAAGGACGAGAGCCAATAAAGTTTCAACGAAATAAAATGAAGAAAAGCTTGAAAGAAATTAGCACGAAAGAAATGCGGACACAAGAACTAGTAGACACAAGTAGGAACAACTACTAAATGGCCACTAGTTAAGAGGCACTAGAAAATGGAATGCTAAAACCGAAAAATAAATAAAATTTCAGGCCCGGGTAGGTGATAACTTGAAAATGTGGCCGTGAAGCCCCGAGTGATCTAAGGTATCAATTTGAAACAACTAAAATTTTCAAAATTCTATACTCTTTTTTTTTTTTTTTTTTTTTTGCTCCCTACCAAAGGATTAGGGACACAATAAAACAAGCACTTCTAAGAAAATTTTGAAATTGGAATGAATTAGAAGTGATAGAAATCGAAGTTGAATCAAGAAACGAGCACCTTAGAATTGTTGCGGAAGATAGTGTTATATCACCTTTCACGGCCAACTTACACAGGCCGTATAATATTATATGATCCGTGTAATACGTCCGTATTCGAAGGATGAAATGAACAGAATGTCTCCAAGTCAGCTCCTATTTCACGACCAGGTTCACGGGTCGTATAAAATTGTACGGTCCGTATAATACGTCCGTACTTAAAGACCAAATTGTAACGAAGTAAAACCGTTCAAACCAAATTTTCTCTATTCCACGACCAAGTTTCACGGGTCGTATAAAATTATACGATCCGTATAATACGGTCGTACTCGATGGATCAAATGTAACAGAAACTCTCCAAACCAGCTCTTGTACCACGACCAAGTTTCACGGGCCGTATATAATTGTACGGTCCGTATAACTTGATGACAACAGCTTCAGTGAAATTCGACTGTACCTCGTTTGGCTCGGGAATTGTGCTAGATTTTCTGAATTTGCTGACTTCGGGACCCACTCAACCTTGTATTTACCCTTTTTGGCTAGAAAAATAACTTTTCAACTTTTGACTTGGATTCCTTGGATCTAACTTTCCCTTTTATCTTCTTCTTCACCAAGAACAAAGATGAACAATGAAGAACACTCAAAAACCCAATGTGGTCCAAATCAACTCGTTTTTGCCCCACTTTTTAGATCTAAGCTCCTTATCACTTAGACAACAAAGCCCAATACGAATCAAAGCTCAATTTCACCAAAATCAACTAAACCCACTTTGAGTTCTTCAAGCTTTGATAAACCTCTAATGGTGGAAACTTCAATTCGTAACCAAATGGCTTCAAATTTCATTTCTAGATGTTTTTCACCACAACAAACTCAAATCTAACTTCAAAAACAACAAAATCAAAGCACAAAATGATTTTCAATTTTTTTTTGGGATTTTCGATTTTTGATTTTTTTTTTCAACTATGAAGAACCTAGGATTGAGGATTGTAGAAACAACACTCTAGCCTAAGCTCTGATACCAAATGATAAGATTCAACCTAAGGAAACTCTAAGAATTCAAAAACAACAAAAGAAAATAAAATGAACTTGGAAAAATTGGAAAAGAAGAGATAGAAGGATAGATACTAGACCCAAAGGATAGTAAATCTATGGGCAAAATTGGGTATATCAAACCCAATCCCTCCCAATTTGATTCAACCCTAAGAACCTAAGTAATTTGAATTCAAAGAAAGGACTCAAATGATTCCACAAATGAGCAACCTAATATCAATTCAATGGAACTTGCAATTCAATGCACAACTAAGAAATTACACTTAGTCAATAATCAACCAAACAAACTATCTATTAACTAAATCTCTCAAAATATAAATTCACACAATATCCAAGCTAAGTCTTCCAAATGGATGAAAAGGCCTATTTATACTAATGCCAATTACACCAAAAGGCCCTAAAGTGGCTCTTTTGCAAAAATACCCACATGGGTCTTCAATTGCATCCAAAGCCTCATAACTTGCAATTATGACCTCCAATTTCCATTCTAACCCCATAACTTGCAAGTATGATCTCCAATTGCAATCTTAGCCCCATAGTTGCACTTTTAGCCATTTTGCGCCTCTAGCTACTTTGTAACTCTTCCAATGCCAACTCCCAAACGTTGTAAATCCGCGAAGTCTTCTCTCCAATCTCCTCCAAGGCATCCTTTTTCATGAACAAGGCTTGCAACTCTTGAAGTTCTCTTGCTTGACTTCGAGTGAAAGGCCTTGTGCTTGTTGGGTTCGTATCACGAGTATCATCAAATCCGGATGCATCCCGGAGATGAGTGGAAAATCGCATTCAAGACCAAGTTTGGTCTATATGAATGGTTGGTGATGCCTTTTGGCCTCACTAACGCTCCTAGTACTTTTATGCGTTTGATGAATCATGTGATGAAACCTTTTATTGGTAAATTCGTGGTTGTTTACTTTGATGATATTTTGGTGTATAGTAAAACCATGGATGAGCATGTTATTCATTTGAAATGTGTGTTTGAAGTGCTTAGACGAGAACAACTTTATGCCAATATTGATAAATGTTCCTTTTGTGTGGATGAAGTTGTTTTCTTGGGATTTGTTGTGAGCTCAAGGGGGTTGAGGTTGATGAATCCAAAATAGAAGCCATAAGAAATTGGCCCACTCCAAAATCCATTGGAGATGTACGAAGCTTTCATGGCTTGGCTAGTTTCTATAGGCATTTTGTTAAAGGATTCAGTACCATAGCCGCTCATTTGACCGAGGTAATCCGAAAGGACAAACCTTTTTCTTGGGGTACGGAGCAAGCTAATGCCTTTGAAACTTTAAAACAAATGCTTAGCTCCGCACCATTGTTGCAATTACCCGACTTTGACAAAATATTTGAGATTGAATGTGATGCAAGAAAAGTGGGTATTGGAGCCGTTTTAATGCAAGACCAAAAGCCCATAGCCTATTTTAGTGAAAAACTTAAGGGAGCGACTTTGAATTATACTACCTATGATCTTGAGTTGTATGCCTTAATTCGTGCTTTGGGAAATTGGCAACACTACTTGTGGCCTAAAGAGTTTGTGATTCGGACCGACTATGAGTCCTTAAAGCATCTTAAGGCCCAAGGTAAGTTGAACAAAAGGCATGCCAAATGGGTTGAATTCCTTGAATCCTTCCCTTATGTAATCCAATACAAAAAGGAAAGGATAAACGTAGTGGCGGATGCCTTATCAAGGAAACATGTTTTGATCAATACAGGTCTTCCAAATTGATGGGTTTTGAGAGCTTGAAGACAACGTATCCCGAGGACCCCGTCTTTGCACAAATCTTTCTAGAATGCGAAGAATGGGAAAGGGAAAGGTGGCTTAGGGATAGATCTTCTACTTCCTATTCTAAGTTTGATGGTTTCTTGTTCAAGAACAAGTGACTATGTGTGCCCATGAGCTTTTGGAAGGAGTTATTTGTGAGGGAGGCACACAATGGGGGATTGATGGGACACTTTAGGATTGACAAGACAATGGAAATTCTTGAGGACCAATTCTATTGGCCCCACATGTGGCGGGATGTGGCTCGAATTTGTGGCCAATGCCTTGAATGCCGAAAAGCTAAATCTAGGCTTCAACCCCATGGCTTGTACACTCCCCTCCCCATCCCTTAACAACCTTGGTTTGACATTTCCATGGACTTTGTGATGGGATTGCCTAGGACAAAAAGGGGGAAGGATAGCATCTTTGTTGTTGTTGATCGTTTTTTGAAAATGGCCCATTTCATTGCTTGCCATAAGGTTGATGATGCTCCCTATATGATACAAGACCAATTCCATCGAGCTTCATGAAAATGGAGTCTTTGAAGATCATGGGAGGTCCACATAGGATGGCCTTCAAGATATAGGAGATAGCTTGGATGGAAGGCTTTAAGAGTCCAAGTCCCAAGGCTTGCCTCTTAAAGTGGCTACAATTGCAAGCTTGGGTGATTCAAGGTCGGAAGATGGCTACTTGCGCAAAGGGCTATTTGTGCAAGTGGCTACTTTGGGCAAGGAGGGTTATGATTGCAAGAAGGCCATGCATGCAAGGTTGATTAGAGGGTCGTCTATGCGAAGGAGGGACGTGTTTGGCCATTGAAGGCCAATCTTTGAATTGAAGACTACACTAAGAAGACTAGCCAAACAAGGCCCTTACTTCATTAAGGGTAGCATTGTAATGCTATTAGTCTTCTTTACTTAGCTTGTATATAGCTTGTCTTTCATTTCATTTAGGGACTTTTTGATGAATTATGAATATTTTGAGTGTTTTTAGGGTTATCTCTAGAGAGAGAGAAACTTGTGAGAGGCCTTTGGTAGGCTCTTGTTGATTATTGATTGTGAGAGGATTGGTTGCTTGGGAATTCAATTCCTTGAGGTCATCCCAAGAGGTTGGTGCTATCTAAAGTGTAATTAGGAGGTCTTGGTTATTGAAGAACCTTGGTTGCCTAATTGTGCCTATTTTTGTGTCAATCTATCTATCTTTCTTTTCCTTTTGTTTATCTTCTTAATTTCCCGTTTTCGCGTTACCGTTATTGTATCACTATATTCCTTCTTTATTTGTTAAAAATGTGGTTAAATTGCATGGCATTCCCAAGACAATTGTGAGCGATAGGGATCCCAAGTTCCTTAGCCACTTTTGGAAAGAATTGTGGGGTAGGCTTGGAACGAAGTTATTGTTTTCCACCTCTTGCCACCCACAAACCGATGGCCAAACCGAAGTTGTCAATAGAACTTTAGGTTCTATGCTTCGGGCCATGGTGAAAGGGAAACTAGCCTCTTGGGAAGACCAATTGCCTTTAGTAGAATTTGCATATAATAGAGTTATTCATAGCACTATTGGCATGTCACCCTTTGAGGTGTTGTATGGTTTTAACCCCCTAACCCCCTTGGATCTAACGCCTTTGTCTCAAGATGTGGTATTGAGTTTAGATGGTAACAAGAGAGCCAAAGCTATGAAGAAGATCTATGAAAAGGCAAGGCTCCAACTTGAAAAGAAGAATCAAAAGGTGGCGAAAAGGGCAAACCAAGGGAGAAAAAGGGTGGTCCTTGAACTGGGAGATTGGGTTTGGGTGCACTTCCGAAAAGAAAGATTCCCAAACAAGAGGAAGACAAAGTTGATGCCACGTGGGGATGGTCCCTTTGAAGTCCTTGAGAGGCTTAATGATAATGCCTACAAAATTGACCTTCCTCCGGAATATCAAGTTCACAACACCTTCAACATTTGTGACCTATCTCCCATGGTAATGGAAAGTGATGAGCCATCAAATTTGAGGACAAATTCTCTTCAAGATGGGGAGAATGATGCAAGCCCACTTGCCTCAAGGCCATTTACAAGGAGCCAAGCCCGGGAACTACAACATTTTGCAAAGCCTATTCATGAAGCGAGAGGCTCTTGAGTATACTTTTGATGAGCACCTTAGATCCCAAGTCCATTTGTTGATGAAGATTGCTTGGGGAGAAGAAGAGGAAATGGGAGATTTCAAGATTTGGCTATTCTTGCAAAGGAGATTTCAAGATTTTGAAGAAAGAAGAATAGCCAAACAAGGCCCTTGTCTCATTAAGGGTGTTTATGTCATTTTGCTATCTTTTATTTCTAGCATAGCATAAATAGTTCTCTTCTTCTTCATGGAAGACTTAGACTATTTTGATTAGTGATATTTTGAGATTGTAAACTCTTTTGAGTGTTGAGAGCTTGCTAAGCTTACGATTGTGAACATTGTTGAGAGGATTGGTTATTAGGGTGTCAAATCCCTATTGGTCATCCTAAGAGTTTGGTGCTCTTTAGTTCCTAAATTAGAGGTCAAGTTAATCTAAGAACTTTGGTTGCTAAATTTGGGTCTTTAGTTGTGTCAAATTATCTATCCTTTTCTTTTCTTGCATTTTAATTCTATTTTCGTTTTTAATCTTGTATCATTATAACGAATCAATTCTAGCTAGAACTCGTCTATCATGCTGTGCCTTTATTTGCTAAACTTAATACCATTCTCCACCTGACATCAGTTGATATTGAATTTCCAAAGAAAGTGGTCATAATTTAGCTACTTCCATAATTGACTGTAACTTACTATATCTATCTACGCTTGAAGCTTAGTTCGAGTTTTTCTTCTTTTGGAGTCATCTTTCCAGTAACACTGTAGAATAGGAGCTGTCTTTCCTTTGGGTAGGTTTATCATCGTGATAACAACGAGGTTAGGGAGATCCCAAATTTATAATTAAAATATAAGAAGTGAAGAAGCAAATATAGAAAAGAATATAAAAAACTAGAAAATAAAAGATATGGGAAATTCGAAGGAACAATCCACAAATTTCCAAGAACAACGTTCTAACGTCTTGACAAGATCCAAGTAACAACGTATAGATTTATAGGAAGAAATATAACGCCTTTACTTGAGATAACAAATCAAAAAATAGTAGATTAGGATCTCGACCGCTTTGTGAGTAACTTAAGACAAGAATTAGTATTTAGAACTA
>NW_026718993.1:0-12533 GCF_029784015.1 Lycium ferocissimum | reverse complement strand
GTTCACCGAGTTCCTCGCTCGAGGGCCGAGTTCCACTTATGTTGGTGATGATCTTGTGTATGGCGATATGTCGTGTATGATATGTGACGGAGATTCGGAGATTTGAAACTTTACGGTGTTATGTCGTGTTATGGCGCCATCGACGGCGGGCGACCATATTTCGTGCCCTATGCATGAATTATATTTTGAAGTAACATTTTGATATTTTGGAAATGCATTTTACTTTGTACCTCTATTTCGATTTGAACTCGGATATGTATACTACATTTTCTCGCTTTGCATACTCGGTACATATTTAAATGTCGCATCGACCCCTTTTTCTCGGGGGCCGTTTCATGCCCGCAGGTACGCACGCACGGTTGGTGATCCACCCGTCTAGACACCCCCGCGCTAGTCGGAGTGCCCTCTCATTCCGGGCTTACATTTTTGGTATATATATTCGTTCATGCATTTATATATATTCGTTCGGGGGGTACGAGCGGGCCCCGTCCCGTCATATGATTCTCGTCTGCCATTTGGTAGGTCCGTGGACATGTTTTGTGGGTTGTGCCTACTTCCGTACGGTTGTGTTTGTATATGTTGTGTTTGGGCGATTCCGTTCCGCCGCGGCGGCCGGTCCGCATACGTATATATGTTGTGTTGTTGGCCCCGTGTGTGCCTTGTTGGTATTTTCTCGTGCGCGTGGTTATTTTGGATAGTCCTTAAACAAAGGAAACTCGCCTAAATTTTTCCTGAAATTATCTAAATTTGAAACATAGCCTTGTCGGCTTCCGTTGGATACTGGACGCGTTTGATATCATTTGAGATAGCGTTTGATAGGTGTGTTTGGGTGCCCAGATCGGGCACTAGTCACGGCTGCACGGGTTGGGTCGTGACATGTTATGATTTGAAATACGGGTCGTATGCTGAAATACGGTCCGTATACTGGGGCGTAAATCCCCATCTGACAACTAAAGAGAAATTTCCAATTCCCGCATTCTCTATCTTGTTTTGTAAGTCTAGAATCATGGTCAAAGCTTAAGTTAAAGGTACGAGGTGTTACAATATCTCTCCTTGAATCATACTATATCCTTCAAATTAAGTTTTTCATAACTCATTGCGGTATATGTCGTCTTCACGGGGAAGAAAGTGTACGGACTTTATAAGTCTATCCATAATCATGCAAATTGAGTCAAATCGGCCTTTGTACGAGGTAAACCCATAACAAAATCCATATTGATCATCTCCCACTTCCATTGAGGAATTTCAATATTCTGAGCCAACTCGCAAGGCCTTTGGTGTTCAGCCTTCACCTACTGGCAATTCAAACACTTAGCCACAAAATTAGATATATCTACCTTCATGCTCTTCCACCAATAGTATTGCTTCAAGTCTTTATACATTTTGGTGGAACCCGGATGAGCTGAATATTTGGAACTATTAACTCTATGATTCTAACACATTACCTATACATCTAGGGCACATATGATCTCGAGCATGGACTTAACGATTACTTATCGCTCAAGTCGCAATCGCACGAAATAAAATGATCTCTTAGGGCATAGCTCTATCCCACGATCTTTTAGTATGAAAGAAAGGTAACATTTCCTAAATGCCCCGTAGCCTCCCAATTATAAGTGTGGCGTGCAACACACCCATAAGTACCATTCTACTAGACACGGCTTCATACAACTGTGTAAAAATAGAGAGCTTGCAATACTTCATTCTTGGGAACTCTTATAGAGAAGATAACTTTGCATTGCTCAATATGATAGGGACATATGCGCTTACCATTTTACGATCCTCTTATGACACATTCGAAACCCGTACTCTAATCCTCTGGACCATCTTACTTTGAAAAGACTATGATCATCTATGTCGGTGTGATTCATCTTAAAGGGAGCTCTATAAGCCAATAATGGTAATTTGGATACTCATAACATAAGTCACCTTATGTTATGCTCTATAACCCTTTAACAAATCACCTGAATACCTACCATATAATTCATCCCAAGTATCCTTTTATTAGTCCTTAACGCTTTTTAGGAGCTATCAACATAGTTTACCTTAAGTGATCCTCTAACATAATTCATCTTAAGTAACCCTCTATGTCCTAATCAAGACCACATGAAAGCTATCGATATCATCCATCTTAAACAACAGTGTCACGACCCGACTAAGGGCCATGACGGGTACCTGGAGCTGACTACCGAGCACCACTCATTATGCTAATCATCATACGCATCTTGGACACATATAATCTCGAAGGCAACACATGCATATATATATAGTCACACTCGAAAAAAAATTCGTTGATGCTCAGTGAATAGACTAACGAGAGAACGAAGTATACGGTGTTGCAATAAGTAAGGAATGACAATGGATGACCCTAAGTAATATTTCAAAGACATTTGATGTTAGACGAGAAAGTTCGCCAAGAGAAGGCAAGGCATACGATAAGTATTGGAAGAGATTTACGAGTAACAAGTTAATGATGATTTAACGATGCTTTGGAGAAAGGTTATAATGTCCCTTAGATTGTTAATGAGTGATAAACAAGTGTCAAGAAGGTTCCATAAGGATTGGAGATCAAACGAGTCGACGAGAACAAGTTCGAATGATCGGGCATTATACGGCCAAACATACTGGCCGTATAAAACATACGGACCGTATGTTCGAGCCGTACAATCAGCCCGAGTAACGACACCTCTCTCTGGACCAAATCTACGGCAGTACATACTGTAAGTATAATTTATACGGACCGTATGTTGGTCCGTAGAAGTTGGTCGGGACAGATTTGGTAATTATTAATAAGGGACCAAGTCTCATTTTATTTCATTTCCCTTTCACTCCACTTCTCTCTATAACATCTCTCTACATTTCTCCCACAAGATTTCAAGAGATATTAGTGTTCAACTTCATCAAACCAAGTAAATTAAGTGTAAGAAACCCATTAAAGTTCAATCCAAGACAAGAATCCAAGTGAAGGTGAAATTAGGGTTTTGCTCAAGTGAAGGTGTTTGCACCCAAGGTTCATTCCTACACCATCTAAGGTAAGTTTTATGATATTTTCATATTTTTTAAGGTATTTGAAAGTTGAAACAATTGGATTGTAGAAGGAAATAGAAAATAGGTCATGAATGTGGAATAGTGTCACTTTTGAGTAAATGTTTGGATTAGAGTCATGATTCTTGATACATTATGATTATAATCACATTATAAATGATTATGAGAACATGGGATAGACGTTGTATATGAATGAACCTAATCGTGTGTTATGACCATGAATATGGATGATTGGAAGTGAATTGGAGAAGTAAGGATAATGTAGGTGAATAAAGGCTATTTTTATGATGTTGTGAATGTTAGTATTGATGTTGGGAGTTGATATATGATATGGAAGAATTCGTACAAATAAAGGAGATCTGTCCAATTTTCTCTAGCTTTAGTCATGTATGTTAAGTCATCGATTTCTTAATGTTAGTATGTACTCTAATGAAGGTAGAAACGTGAGCATATGAAGAAGAACGTGCAAGTGATAGAATAGTTGGATGGAAAGGTATGTAAGGCTAACCCTTCTTTCATAAGGCATGGTTCTTTGGCCAACTATCTATTCTTCTATGAGTCTACGATATCCTCTAAATGATTCTATCTCTAAAAGCTACTAAGCTCATGATCCTCGATATGTTACGATTGTACTAAATTCCTTATACGACGAGTAATCTCATAGATAGATGTAATGAACGACGATAGTAATAATGCTAAAGATGCTTATGAGCTTATATGTATATGTGCCTATGTATGGCTATTATGAAATCCCGAGCTTATATGGCGAGAATATAGTAAATATGTATATATAATGCGCGCGCGCCCTTGCGATTGGGTACGGATAACCACAGGCAGGTAGGGCACGGATAACCCTGAGCCTTGGTAGGGCCAGGTACGTGAAACACCGAACCTTCGCGGTCGGGTATGCTATGTAAATGCTATGTATATGAAATCAATATGAGTACGAATATGCTAAGTATATGCAATATATGTGATATGTATATGATATGAATATGAGCATGAATGGAAACATGACTACGAATACGAGAATGGATACGAAATGTAAATGAGTATGGACATATATACGGATACGGATATGGATGTATGTACAAGGATACACAATAGAAATGGAATGTCCCTATGAAAAGCAAGTAAGTGTTGTGACGATGATACTATTATCTCCCATCCTATGCTATTTCTATGTTGACTATTATGCTTCCATATTGATGTTGATCATGCTTTACATACTTCTTCACATTCTTGGTAATCGACGTCCTTTATTTGTGGATGCCGCATCATGCCCGCGCAGTGGCCAGGGAGACGACTTGATCCATAGCTTCATTATTCGGGGACTACATAGCGCAGCTCCATTTCATTCGGAGCTACGGCTTTTGGTACTTATTCTTTTGTGTACATAATTATGGGCACGATGGGGTCTGTCCCGCCTATATGATATAACACACCCTTAGAGGCTCGTAGACATGTGTATATGGTTAGATGTGTTTGGCCTTGTCGGCCATATTTTGGATATCATTTTGTTAGCCTCGTCGCATAACACATTGATATAGGCATAGTTACTAAAGATGATATAAATGAATTGTCGCCCAACGGGGTTAGTATGATGATGAATGAAAAAGTATGATTTAGCTATGTGGCTCACCTAGATGTAATGTGAAGGCTTGTTAAGAGGTGCCCGGGTGGGTTATGCACCGGGTGCCGTCCCCGCCCTCTCGGTCGTGACATAAGCCCTTACAACCGCAAAAACGATATACAAGAATACTACAATGTAGTCATCACGGAACATCTATTACCCACACGTACATATCTACGAGCCTGCTAGAGTGCTAGACACAAGGACGGACGGGACCCCGCCGTGCCCAAATATATATATATATATATATACACACACACACACATACACACAAAATAATATCTCAAAAATGGCACCTCCGGAGAATAATGGAGTGCTCCCGGACATCTATTTGAGTAGCTCCGGAATCTTCGGGCAACCTCACCGAGCTCTACTTGTGGGCATGAACACGGCGTCAAAAAGAAAGGACGTGTCATGACCCAACCCCGTAGGCCGTGACTAGTGCCCGAGCTGGGCACCCATACGCGCTCATTAACCAGATTCGGCATACAGACGACTTATACATTTATAAATATCAAACGTGGCTCCAAACGAACGTATACGAACACATATACTGTACTGAAGCCGGTAAGGCGGTCATAATATGCATAACATGTCAAAGCATATATACACGCAGCCGACATGGGGCGCCCGGCGATGGGCCGCCCAAACACAACTCACACGTCGCATCCAAACAAAACCGTACATAACCCACATCTCGTGTCTCTGTACCTCTAATACAACGAGAATCGGATGACGGGACGGCCCCGCCGTGCCGAACAAACATAAACATATACATCGAAAGAGTATATACCCAAAATATCGGCTCCCGAACAAAGGAGCACTCGAATGACGAATGGGAAATCCCACGTCGGTGGATCACCAAAACGGGTATCCGTACCTCGCGGGCATGAAACGCGACCCCGAAGAAAGGGGGTCGGTCACGGAATATGTACTAAGTATGCAAAGGTGAAGCACAGAACGAAGTCATAATCGCAAGGTATACGTAACGTGAGCATAACAACCCAAATACCAAAGTGCTTATCCGAAATACATATCATACATAGGCAAGACAGAGACAAATATAACCATCCGAATGCCCAAAAAATGCTTAGCTTTATTTGAAAAACATTTACTGCCTCACATATACGGAAAATAAAACATATCATATAAATCGACATTAACCGAATGCCGAGGGAACGTACGGCCCGATCCATAATCAATATAATAACCATAAGCATACCTTAGCGCATCGTAACATCATGATCGATCATATGAGATGCCATTATCCGATGTGGGATTGGCCTAAACCAATGTGGGATTGGCCTAAACCGTTGGGAATTTTGCCTCATCGGGGTTTGCCCCACCATTGGGTTTGTGGGACCCCACCATTGGGTTTGCCCCACCACCGGCTCTGATTCCAACAAATCACATATTCCAGAATCCATCATATAACATACGACGTAGCATACATACACAAGCACCCGGCCGAAAGGGGCTCGAGCATACCTGGGACACATCATAACGGATAATATATATATTTTCCTAGCCAAAAGGGGCGGGCGAATCGACCCATCATACATCGAATATAGCAGTATAGTGCACACAATAACATAACCTACCCGAGACTTGGCAAAAAAAGTAACCCTGGAGAATGTTAACGAATCGTAAGTAACTTCGAAAGTACGGGCTTAAAATATTTTCGAAGACTCAATGGGTTAATCAAAATGAACCGCCTTTTATAAGCCAAAATAATAGTCGAATCGGATTTTTCCTTCCGAACATCACTGGGAACATACCGTGACCAAACTTCGAATCATAGTTTGCGTACCGAAATTTATGTGCATAAGATCATTATCACAAACTTAAAAGTACGTAAACCGAGCATACTTGAAATCGGGATAGTGTCATATTATATCCTCTCAAAAGTCGCTTTAAGTACATAAAGGAGGGTCGCGGGACCCACGACGGGTGTCGACCCGAGCTGGGCCCGCCCATGGAAAACATAGTCATCATACATCATGGAATCATTTTTGAGCATATCGAAGCGATCCGGTTCTGTCTGTGAAAGTTACGGACTTTCGTAGTTTTCGGAATCGTTTAGGAACAAAATTCTTTTTAAAGACCCACTTTTATGCAACTTATGAAACTTAGTCATACAAAAGACATAAGAGCCAATATTTCATCATGTCAAGCATACGAAGACCAAGAAACAAATAAGAATCACACATGATTGGATCGCAAAAAGTAGAATTTCTCGAGGCTCGTGTCATAGCCTATTTACGACTAAGGCATGCCAAAAAAAGAAGGAAGGGCCTGGGCCTTTACATACCTCGATCGCTTTCAACGCTAACCAACTCAAGCTAGTCCAACTCAAACTTATGTCTCGGGCTGCCCAAAGTCTACACAACAAGTCATAATATGCCAAACATTAGCTAGAGATATTTAGGCATTTAATTCCAATTTAACCCTTAATTCTCGAAATTTGATTTCCAGAATAAATAGGCCACCCCGAGAATTTAACTCGGCCAAAATCAACAACAACCAACCTAGCAACACCAATAACCAATCCGAAAGGCAATATAACATTAACAACTCTCTTTTATATCATTTGACAACATTCATAATATTCGATTCAACGGCTTACATTCAAGCCGACATCAACGCTTATACATTCAAATACCAATCCGAATCCATACTAACAACATTCAAAAACATCTTAAATAATTCATACAACATTTCCAACAATCCAACAATTGCTCCAATTTACCCGAAAACTCGTCTCCAAACCCGAGAACACAACTATGGCCCATTTCTAACTTCCGAATCATGATTCGTATCAACAATCTACACTATAATGATATCATTCTCATAAATATACAAATTACATAAAAATTCGTATAAATTTCCAAATCATCCCATAACTAACATAACACTACTTAGAGTCATTAAACTTGCATTTTTCCTCCTAGAATCCATAACGACGACAATGTAAATACTAACGACAATTCGTTCATTCTCAATCCACCCAAAGGGGCCTATTCGGCCAACACCACTTTCACAAATAAAGATGATTTTCATTCTTTTCTTCACACTACAACAATTAACATACTACATAGAACTTAATTCATCACTTAAACACAACACAACATACACACACCTCACACCTACCAAACCTCCCACACGTGGCCTCAATTCCAACTTACTATATTTCATGATTTTCATCCATTTTAACATACTACAACATGCATACAACCTTTATAACACATAAATCATAATCAATTCTTACCTTTCTTCTTTCAACTCCACACTAGGATAAAGGTTTGCAATTGGCACAACGAACGATTGGATGACCCGAACAACGCTTCCACGCTACTTAGGGACCTCAAATTAGTGGATTTGCATCAACAAAATATTTTTGGAGTGGCTAGAATTGAAGTTGGTTTTCCCCTTGCCTTGGCCGAGAGCTTCTCTTTGCTCTTCAACTTCTTGTCTCTCTTTTTCTAAGTGTTGGAATGAATAAATAAAGACTAGTTGATCATCTTTTTTATTATATGAAGTGCACAATTGTCCTTGGCCCACACCATGTGTTGGAGCAATAAAAATTGAACACAAATTTGTGTGGGCCATTTCCAAATACCACACGGCTAAGACCATGAAAAATGCATGATTTTCAAGTTTCACTTATTCCATTTTTGGTCCCAAATTTTCCTAATTGTTCCATGCAAACAAATTCATGCACAACTTATGTCTCAAAATAAAATCGAAGGTCCAAAGTCTCGACATTGTATCCCGGAATGGTTTTGTCTCTAACTTATCATAGTTAAACCGGATTGTTCCAATGTACGAAATACGGGATATAACAGGACGTCAGTACGAACATTGTACTGGGTAGGTAAGGCATGAACAATAATAACATATCAAAGAAATAAAGAGATATCAAGTGAGGAAACAACCTGTAACCGAATGTCACGTAAGACTGAATGATGCATGCTAGCTTACATCATAAACAATATCATATCAAGTGTGTATATATATAAGCTGCCCGACTATATAGGTACGGTGTGATCATCATTAGCCCGCGTCCATGCCTCCCGCGTCCAGGGTAACCATCTCATGCCGCCCACTAGTGGTGTCTGTCCATGCCCTCTAGACATAGTGTATATGCCGTTGCTTTAGCGTGTTCGTTTCCAATATAGGCACGATGTAATCTCATTATCATATACTCATCATAAATCATGCATAAAAACTCAAGGATAAGCTATAACTCTATCGGGGTGACGTGGAGGTCGAGAACCCCCGATTCCATTATGGAATAGTCATGCTCATTATGCCTCACTCTGAAGGAACTAGCATTATAAGATGAGTGTAACAATGAATAGCGTCAAGAAATCATTAGCTTTAGAATCTTTAGACATAGACTCATCATCATCATTATCATATTCATAACATATCTCTTATCTTTATCTCATAAGAAGCTCTTTATAAACATAGACTCATAGTATCCGGAATGTAAGAAGGTCATGGAAAAATAAAAGGAATCATGTCATAGGAATCATGTCTTAGAAAAAGAAGGAACTAGCCTCACATACCTTGATGTCGCTCTAACTTTATCAATTAAGCGTTTCCTCCAATGATCACGATTCTACATTCAAGAGATTCGTGCTAGAATTAGATAATCGGAAGTATACTTAAGCATGAGCTAAAGCTAATGAAAATTGAGCAGGCCTCCTTTGTTTCTACAACTTTCCCCATATGATATAACAACTCCTAAACATCCATAACAACATTCATAATATCGTAATCAACAACTTCTTCAAGTTCAAAGTTATTCAATTCCCACAATTCCTTACCAAAATGATTCATGACCATAACTATGGCATAACACCGTATGCGTTCTCATATTATACTTCCTTAACGTCATTTGTATCATCTACAACAAAATTTTACTCATAACATATCAAGGTCGAGATTCACGTTAAATTACTATTCAAGAATACCATTATTTTCACGTTCGAGCTCCATATTCTACTTTCTTCCATAATTCAAGTCTTTCAACCCCTCAATATTCTTAATATTATGAAATGATCATAAAACTCACCTTTGATTGTGTAGGGATGGGCTTTTAATGAAGATACTTCACTTGAGAAAAACCCTAGCTCCACTTCCAAAGAATTTCTTGACTTCCAACAACCCTAGAGAACTCCCTTGCACTTGATTTCTTTCACCGATGATGTTGATCTTTGATTTCCTTTGGATTCTCAAAAGAAGTGTGTGGAATATTCTAGAGAGTTGTAGAGAAGTGGAGAAGTTGGAAAAATAAGAAATTACAAGTTCGGGAACATGTTTTATACTCTGAAAACGCTAGCTTCCGTTCTGCAGTTATATCATATAATGGACACTTATACGGTCCGTATAATATTATACTGTCCGTATAAGTGAGAGTATTTCACCATCATGGAAAACATCCTTCCGTTGGGTTATACACTTATAAGGACCGATAAAGTTATACGGACCGTATAAGTGGTCGTGATAACTCTACTTTGTCGAAATTATTTTTGTCGTTTCGTTAGATCCTCGAAATCCTAATGGAATCTTCTTAGCACTTGTTTAACACTTCGTTAACAATATAAGGAGTGTTAGCGACTCTTTCTCAAGACATCATTAGATCAACATTAGCTCGCAGACGGCAACCCTTCAAACACGACTTATACTTAACATTCTTCAACGAACTTTCTTCTCTCGATTCAAACGTCTGAATCTTAATTAGAACCGTTAAGTAATACATTACTTGTAGAAATATCATAAACTTCTTATCTCGCGTTAGTCGTTTACCATACGATTTCGACATGAAATTTTCGAGGTGTAACAAATGCATTTATAATCCCTTCAACCATACTTTTTTAGAAACTTTCTTTCAACATCACTTTCATTCGAGTGTGATCTAGCGACGTTTAACAAGGTTTCAAACTCGACTACGGGAGTGGAACAATTGTATAGAGTATCGATATAGAAACACGTGAGTCAATCCTATGAAACATATAGCATAGAACTAATATGCTTTTCGTAACTTCTAGATCAAGAACACATATAGAGAAACAATAAATAGAAGTCATGTCATAGGTGGCGAAATGTTAATAGCCTTACATACCTTGAATCCATCTTTGAATGATTGCAATGAGTCAATCCTTTTGATAAACACCAACTCCGTTAAAGACGGGATAATATCAACATAACTATAGCCCAACAAAACACTACAAACATACCAACACTATTGTCAAGTAATCCAAGAACGACGAGCTCCCATAGCTATATACAATGGTGTGCTCCACACCTAACCTCCTTGTAAAAACAAAAACACTCTATACGAGCCACCAACCTTTCCCCCCCCCCCCCCCACACACACACACACACCAATCTCCATATTGTAAGAAAACAACCCATAACTAGCTTATACAACTACTACAACTTCAACTCACGAATAAGGATTTGTTTTGATGATATATATATATATATATATATATATATATATATATATATATATATATATATATTTAAGAATAATAAATGCATGGGAATGTGTGTATAATAATGAGCAATAAAAGTGAGCATTAAAGACAAAATAGAATGAAGGTCTTCTTGGGGTTTGATAAGAATGAAAAGTTTCGTTAGTCATTAATCAGGATCACACATGTAACATAAGTGTTTAATTGCTGCCAACACCTCAACTTTACGACAAAAATGAATAGGAACAATGGTGGAGTTTATAATACTTTACATGAATTTTATGGGCCAAATTTTCAGGTTTGGAAATGTACTACCTACTTCTGTAGGGTTTCTCAGGTGGTCCTCTAAAAAGGAAAGGGGGCAAACCAAGTTAAGATTGATTTACATTTTGGGGATAAAAATGCAGCAAGAAGGTGATAAAACGCAGCAACTCTAGGCTTACTTTCTTCTCCAAAACACAAGGTAAGTTAATTCTAAGTTCAACCAGTTATTCTTCTATTAATCATGTAGTAACGTTGATTCTTCTTCGAATAATAGCAAATCGGAGATTTATTCGTAGTGAAGTAAGGTGATGGGAAGCTTTAAAGAGGGCGACCCAAGTGCGATACAACATTCTACGAGCTCGTATGAGCGATTACGGTATTTGTTAAGAACTCACGGGACGGTGATCGGAAGCCTCCGAGTTCAATTGTTGTGAGTTGTTATAGGATGAATATAGGCTGTTTTTGAGGTGTTGTTCTTAACATGTTGGTATAGTTGTGTTTGTGTATTGTTGTTGTTGTTATGAAGCTTGGAAGGAAAGGAGGGCAGAGAGAAATGTCGTATAGTTGTCGTAAAGAAGTGGCCTACTCCAGGAGAGTCTATGAAGTCGTGTCTACTGAAAGTCTCATTTATGGGTATGTTGTGTACCACACCCATACTGGAAGCTACAGGGCATTTAGGAAATGTTACTCTTCTTCACACTCTAGATCGTGCAATAAAGTTATGCCCTAAGAGATCGTTCTATTTTGTGTGATTAAAACTAGAGCGATAAGTAAATGCAAATCCTTATCAGATTAGGCACGCTCAATATGTATAAGTAATGTCTTATAGCCTCGAGTCTCAACCAACATTCGAGGATGAATGTTCCCAAGATGGAGATAATTTACGACCCCGTAAGTTTGACAAATTTGAAATCATTATATATTGCCTTGATATGGCGTATATTTTTAAGTTACACATTTTAGTAAATATTTGGTAAGCATGAGTTCATGTGATTGTTAAGGGGGTTTCGAGCATAACTTAAAGGGTTTATGTTATTATTTTTTACGTTGGACATTGAGCTAAGCCAAAATTAAGGACAAGGTATTTGGATACGAGGTGAGACTTT